>NC_137811.1:47765483-47827983 GCF_963921795.1 Nannobrachium achirus | reverse complement strand
CAAATGTTATGTAAGAAGCTACCATTAAAAACAAAATCTATATAATTTATTATGAAAATATTATTGTTAATCAATGGTCATTCTTCTTGTAGAAGTTGCTAGACAATGAAGTTCACTCTTGTGAAATTTACTGCGCCATCTACTTCCAAAATCACTCCATTACTTTACTATAAGCCAGGGATACTCAAACTTCTGAACCAGTGGGCCACATTACAAAAATGTGAAGGGGCCACGGGCCAGTTGATAAAATGACCTTACTTGATAACTTCTCTCTTTTATTTGCTTTATTTCCACATAATGTAAGACAAGTGCAATGTGCATTATTTTATGGCTTGGAATTCCATTTATATTCTGTCAATGGCACAAATTGTAATCAAAGTAATTTGCTACATTCTCTCTCTTTTTAATAATTCTGTTCAATTAGCATATTCCACACAAACACTAAAACAAACTAATGTACATTTGTCTGGGTTGATATCTGATAGAAGTCAAGATAGCTGAGCACATCTCTCTTTCAATTGCTTCACAATGTTATTTATGACTTGGCCCACATTCAACACAAATGGCTTTTTACAGAAAATAAACTTGTGAAAATAGATAGTTATGGCTAAGGAAAATACAATAAAATAAAATAAAACAATCTACTTAAAATAGATTACACAGACTGTTTAGCTACCAAATGGCTAATGATGCAGTTGTAGAGCTACAGTATATCTCTCTTCCATTTGATTTGCATTAGGCCTACAATGTCGTTTTGGGTATGCTAATTAGTCAGGCAGAGACACTGAAAAAAAAAGAAAGAAAAGAAAATGCAAAAATCGGCTATTTCAATGGCCGTTTTCAAGATGTTTTGTCCATTATCTCTGGAACGCAAGGTCCAATCTGCTCAGTTTAAAGCTTGTTGGATGCGTGAATTCTAGGACATTAAGCTGGTGGGCCAGTCAAAATTGCGCCGCGGGCCGGAAGTGGAGTTTGAGTATCACTGCTATAAGCCATTCACTGCTATCAATTACAAGTGGATCTAGGAACTGCTTGCACTGAAAGCGATTTAGATAGCCTATCAAAGCGTGACTTTGAACTGGCTTTTAGAGTAACAGTCATTTTAGAGGGACACCAGTATATACAGGCACGCACGCACGCGCACACACACACACACACACACACACACACACACACACACACACACACACACACACACACACACACACACACACACACACACACACACACACACACACACACACACACACACAAAACAACATCGACAATGGCAGTTATGATGGGTGCATGTTTACATTGTGTTTCATTTGTTACAGTGGCCTGGACACCATGTACCCACTCCACACCCATGTGAACCCCATCATGTAGCTACATACACATACACACACACGCATGCATGCACACTCAAGCCAATTGAGACTAACACAAACACCTACGCCTCAACAGTTCTCCTCATCTATACTGCCGGGTTTTACACACAAGCTGTTTTGACAGCTTCAAGTGCAACAGATTCCACCCCGTGGACAGCCTGCTCCATGTAGAAACGGCGGGAGACACGCACCCATGGCCCTGGCCAGGGGCGTCACACCAAATTTTGGGCCCTGGGTACAAGGATTCACTGCGGGCCCCCCATGAATGTTAACTATTGAAAAATAGCAGATATACAAGCTCACAGCACGGCACCGAGTGCCGCGCTGTGAGCTTGTAGATCTGCTATTTTTGAAAAATTGTGAAAATGTGTGCAAGAAACCTATGTCAAGGACCCCCAAGATGATATGTATTTGGCCACGGACCCCGATCTCAAAGTATTTAGTTCCAGGGACCCCCAGAAGCAAAATTTGAGTTAGGAATGTTGGCTTAAAAAATACATATAAGATTTTCACACATTTTCACAACTTTTCAAAAATAGCAGATCTACAAGCTCGCAGTGCGGCACTCGGTGCCGCGCTGTGAGCTTGTATATCTGCTATTTTTCAATAGATAAAGTTATTAGGGCCCCTCCACCTTGGGCCCCAGTAACTCAGTCCCACTTTCCTACCCCTTGTGACACCCATGGCCCTGGCCCCTAACTCAACACTCATACAAATATTTGAGGTCAGTGCATAAGAACAGAAGACCCGTAGCGTCTTTATGCACTTCAATCACTCTAAGCGGAAGACTATCAGCGCACAATATTCATGCTGACATCTGAAATGTCCATGATCTAAATTAAAGACAAGATGATTGATTATAGTGTGCATTAAGGTTCAGGACTCCTGGAAGAGTACAGTAGTTGGACTTAAAGAGGCTATAAACTAATTCAGACCACCCCAAAAAAGGCTGATCCTTTGGACTCTAAGCTACTCACTGGACTGCCATGGAATTAGCTGTACGCCTTCATGCTAGGGTGAACGCTTAGGCCAACGTTTCTATACAAGATGTCTCAAAATCTAATTGGCGGATTGCCATGAAACTTGGGGCAGCACAACCTCTAATTGTCTGACACACTGCAGCAGTAGCACTGGCACTAGTGGACTAAAGGCAGGCCTAATGAAGAAAGAAGAAACGCCACAAGAACACTGGCTTTTATTGCATTTCTACAGATCTACAAGCAGATCTACAAGCTCGCAGCGCGGCACTTTCTGAAAAATCGTGAAAATGTGTGCAAGTCTTTGAATATTTCAAATCCTTCTGTCAGTGGTGCTCAAACCTTTTCATGTGAAGGACCCCCAACATGACATGTATTTGGCCACGGACCCCCATCTCAAAATATTTAGTTCCAGGGACCCCCCAGAAGCAAAATTTGAGTTACAAATGTTCGCTTAAAAAATACATGTATTCAAAGATGCCGCGCTGTGAGCTTGTATATCTGCTATTTTTCAATAGCTAAAGTATAAAATAATTAAGGCCCCTCCACCTTGGGTCCTAGTAACTCAGTCCCACTTTTCCCCCCCGTGTGACGCCCCTGCTGAAGAGTAATAGAGATGGATAAAGGGAGGGCTGCCTGTTTGCTTTGGCAGCAGCGACCTCCTCCTTCCTTTCTCCGTGACTGATTGCGAACACAATGTCTTCCTCCTTCAGAAAGCAGGAGAGAGATGGAGGGATGTGCCAACAGAGGTAAACAATATTCTCAAACTAACCAGTGGTTCTCAAACTTTTTCGTGCCAACGACCCCCAAATTGATACGTACTTGGCCGCGGACCCCCCATCTCAAAAGGTTTTGTGCTGGGGAGCGGGGACCCCCAGAAGAGATGATTTATGTAAAGAAATGAAAAGAATTATGCAAAATGTTTCAAACATTTTCAAAGCAGCACAAAGTGATGCGCTGTGAGCTTGTAGATTTGCAATTTTTGAATAGTCAACATACTGTACACATGGATGAAGTGGTTAAAATGATTGTGATGCTATGTTACTACTTTTGCTAGGGACCCCCTGGAACCCCCTCAAGGACCCCTGGGGGTCCCCGGACCCTACTTTGAGAACCAATGTTCTCTATGCTGTACATCTGGAAAGCCCTGTTATCTTCTTTCCTGTTTCTTTCCTTGTTTAGATTTTTCTAATGTTGCACGCTGTTGCTGAGCTTGTTTTCTGATTTATTCTTATGTAACAAAAGGGTCAATCTGTGCCTGTGCTTTATCAGTCACACATACAAGAAAACAACAACAACAGCACCAGCACAGCTGGCCTTCCCTGTTTGAGACATGGACTTGAGGCCTGTCAACAAATGTTATAAACGAAGGGGTGAGGCTGTTGGGGTGCGGACAGTCAGGGAAATAGGAGGGGAGAGAAAACATGAAGGCAGAAAAACAAGCAAGAAAAGCAGAAAGAAAAAAAAGAACTTAATTAAAGTAAAAGAAAAAAGAAATGGGCAAATTAACAAACAAAAGGGTCAGACAGAAGCTTTACAGTGATTGCTGAACAAATTGCACTCTAGCAAGAAAGAAAGAAAGAAAGAAAGAAAGTCCTTGTTTTCCCTATCTGGCCACCTAAGTGCTTTTGGAACTCTACTGTATTCTTGTTTTTCTTAAAATCGAATAAAAAATTGATCAAAAAAAAAGAAAAAAAAAAAAAAAAAAGAAAGAAAGAAAGAAAGAAAGAAATGAAGTAAAATGGTCAGACATATGCTTTGCAGTGAGTGTGTCAAACATGCTGAACATGGTGGTCCAGTGCAGATTGAATCAGGGCAGTGCATTAGGGCAGATTAAAGTTAGCTACTGTTGCTGTAGATAATGATGGGACTGATGGATGGCTGAGAAAGACAAACCTCCCTCTGTTGCCAATTCTCTATTCTCCCAAAGGAATGGATCAGCAGCAGGGACACCAGCCAATGTTATCAATCACACACAGACACGCACGCACGCACGCACGAACGCGCACGCACACACACAGACATACGTGCCTACACACAAGCAAGCACACAGGCATCGGCCAGCAGAAAATGCTGTGCTTACACCTTCATCTGCAATCTTACCGTAAACTGTCATGCATGACAGACATAAACAACGCACGCAAGAATGCACATGCGTACTCACACGCACACACATGCACGCACGCACGTACGCACGCACGCACGCACACACAATAAATCCATGCTTATGAAATTATATCCACAATTTTGCACTTGCAGGCAACATGCCATAGTTGGGACATCTCTACACTTCAAATCCTGAGTGTCATATTAGCTCTGATAGTGTAGAAATCTACGGTACATGCATCATCTGCAGAGTAGCCCTGTTATCCACATCCATAATACTATACTCCAAACACCTGGCTACACTGTCTGGAACAACATCTTTGAAAAGCATATCTCTGGATTGGAAAGGCACGGTAAATGTAAAAGGTTAAAGGATAATAGTATTCACACCAATGTCAGTTTTATGCTATTTAATGATGCTACTTACTGTAATCCAAATGTGTGAACTGAATTAGGTGGCTATTATGTTTAATTATTTCTTTTGTGATGTTTTTGTAAAATCTATATAATCGAGTCAGATTCAAACTCTGGTCTTCGCGACAAGGAGCATGTGGTCCGTGGCCTAACTGCCTGAGCCAAAAGGCACACTGGTTTAAAACCCATTTAGACCTGGAATGCTTCCGTGGAACTCTAGATTTTAACCACTTTAACACCTTCTAAGCCTGGCCGCACTCCCTCGGACTTCCTACTGGGTCCCATCAGCCAATCGTCTATTCCCGTCTATTGCCGTAATTTATGAAATTAATCATAATTTTTTGAAAAATACAGTCGCAGGTCGTGCTCTGTCTCTTTAAGAGACGTTGCGCAATCAGATCACGTCAGAAACGTGATGACGTCATCGGCTGGCTCTGCCACTGGCTCCACGAGCGGCCATTACGTTCCCCTTCACTGTGTGTGCTGCAGCCTGGTTTAGCCCATCCCCTCAAGAGTTTCGACCAGACGAGAGGCGAAATCAAGGCTTCGGAATGAGTGGAATACATGGAATTAGATCGATGTGCGTGCGACGAGGACGTAATGTACTTTCGAACGCTGTTTTTTCTCGCGGATTACCCCATCTCGCTCCATGCAAATGAACGGCAGAAATACAGCCAGCAGCAGCTTCTAAGTAAGTGGCCGCCCAAACACGTAGTGTGTGCACGTCCTGCTGGCTTGCACTGAACGACCCGCGCGCGTTGTTTATCATTTGGTGTGTTTGTTTTTTAAAATATGTTTATAAATAAAACGCTGATTGCACGGCAGTACCGGGGTTCAGGGGGTTCTGCCGGGGCTTGGAAGGTGTATTATTTTATGCATTAACTATTCAAAAATAGCAGATCTACAAGTTCGCAGCGCTGCACCCGGTACTTTGCTGCGAGCTTGTAGATCTGCTATTTTTGAAAAATCATGAAAATGTGAAGTCTTTGAATATAACAGTATACACAAACACTCATTCACGATTAAAAAAAAAAAGCAGATCTACAAGCTTTCAATAGCTAAAGTATAAAATAATTCCAGGTCTTCATGGGTTAATCACATTAACCCTGGCATCTCTATTTTGATAAAGAATGTCCAAATGTCTTTCACAATTTTTCAAGATTTGTCAAGATTTTCCACCATTTTTGGATAGCCAAACTACAAAATAGGGCTAAAGTGGTTAAACATTGATGCTACAGTATACCATGCCATTATTCAAAAGGTGACAGATTGGCCAAAAAAAATACAGTTGTTGTTTTTGGGTGTAATATTCAAACAGGACCACATGGAGAATCAAATGTGTAATGAGACAAAGGTTCTGTCTCCAATAGAAACTCATGCCTGGTAAATTCCAAAGGCTTTCCATGACCTAATATACAAACACCTGGCCTATTAACAGAACTTTCCACAACACCCTTTCTACACCAAAGTCTGTCAGCCTGATAAAGAAGCCTTCTGCTGTCATGGCTCGTTTGTGGCAATATTTAATTTGTGGCTTTCTTTTATTGCTTTATTAGATAGGAGAGTGTAGAGAGACTGGAAAGTGGGCAAGGAGGAATGAGAGAGAGAGCGAGAGAGAGAGAGAGAGAGAGAGAGAGAGAGTGAGAGAGAGAGAGAGAGAGACATGATGACAGGAGTCAGATTCAAACCTGTCTCCTCGCAACTCATAAGGAGCATGTGATACAGTGCATGCACTAACTGGTTGAGGCACCAGACCGCCCTCCCACCCCCACCGGCCCCCACCCCAGTTTGTGGCATTTAAACTGAGAGAGAATTCGTCAGACTTTAATCCTCCTGTCATGGTTGACTTGGGTCACTTCACCAAGCTGGCGATTATGAAACATTAATCCACTTTGAAGGATGACTCTCCTTCACCCTGGTTTTCTCTTTCTTCTATCACTCACACCAGGCACGTGCACACATAGACATCAAAGGGGGCTCGAGCCCCTGCCCTTTAATACGTCTGTAAAAAGGGCCCTCTCCCGACCATGAATGCAGTTTTTGCTACGGTGAAAGAAAGGCAGCATCCTGAACTTGAATGCAGCATCTTATGTTGAAATCAAGAAATGTGTAGAAATCAAGCATCGAAAATAGCCGACCTCCATGCTCACAACGCGTCGCAGGGCAACTAACTCTACATGAGTACAATATTTTATTTAGAATGAGGAAAAGTCAAATTCACTTAAAGAGGTGGTGCCATGGTTTTTTACTTGTTAGGTTTTTATGTGTCTATGGAGGTAACATTACTCTAATAAACCCCCAGGTGTGGTTATACCGGGTAATATGCAAATATGTCTTCCCTGGATGTGTATATTTGGTTACTTCCTGAAAGCTGAAAGCCCCTGAATCAAAAGGCCCAACTGAAATACACTGATATAATGACATCATATCATCCACTCCCCTTTTTGAGCGGTGGTCACACCGTCTCCATAGAGTGGCCGTGTGTGTATCCGTGTATCCGTGTATGTGTCCGTGTATGTGGGTGGGTCTGTATGTAGCCTGCCCTACAGTACCTTTTATGACCACACATGTTAAGGGAGGGGCGCTGTTTTCAGGCCAGGCCAGGCCAGGCACACACACACACACGCACACACACACACACACACACACACACACACACACACACACACACACACACACACACACACACACACACACAGGGGGGGGGGGGGGGGGGGGTTGGTGGGTAAGAGGGTGCTGTTGAGACTAGCCTGGGGGGGGGGGGGGGGGGTGACAGAATTCATAGATCTAGAACACATAGAATTCATAGATATAGAACACAGAATATGTACAGTACAGTTAGGTGGGTAAACCACCGCTCAGTTCACACGGGTGTGATTTTTACCATACAGCAACAATGAATAGGTGGGTGTGGGACTGTGGACACATAATGTAATTTTAACACTTTCTGTACACTTTTTTTCCTCCAAGTATAATCATAATACCTGATGATTATGTTGTTGGGGGGGGGGGGGGGGGGGGGTGATTAAAATGATGATTAAAAGTCTATTCGGTCTCAATTTCTTTATCCTCCAATCACCATTTCTTCTGCTCTTCTCTATCTCTCTCCTCTCTCTCTCTGTCTCTCCCTATAATATCCCTATTTTCTCCTGTTTTTTGTTTTTCTTTTGCAATCCTCCTTGTCCTATGTTGAACCTCTCTCAGTCCCCACCCTCTCGGTAAGGTGAGTTTGCCAGTCTGCACGCTGCCAGCCAGATTTCATGCTCCTATGCCTTTTAGAAATATGACCCTGTGTGCGGTTTATACATAGTTGATGTTGGCTCGCCAGTCCGAAATACACACATCTGATACTCTTATGTAAGTCAAAGGCATGACTTTATCTTACTTTGTCTCTCTGCTCTCTATTTTACCAACTCTCCTCCTCTTATTCTTTTATTTCTCTCAGAATTTTCTCTACTTTTCTCAACATTTATTTTTGTCTTTTTTAATCATTTGCTTCTCATTATATTACTCTCTCTCTCTCTCTCTCTCTCTCTCTCTCTCTCTCTCTCTCTCTCTCTCTCTCTTCAATTCAATTCAATTCAAGGAGCTTTATTGGCCTGAGAAAACATAAGTTTACATTACCAAAGCAAGTGTCAAAAATAAAATAGAAACTCTCTCTCACACACACACACACACACACACACACACACACACACACACACACACACACACACACACACACACACACACACACACACACACACACACACACAAAAGAACACACCTTCTGCTTTACACAACAACAACAACAACACAAAAATCTAAAAGGCCAGAATCTCCCTGAAGTCCAAATTGAGGCAAAGAAGACATAGCTTTACTTCCAGAGCACAATAACAGATTATCTATCTTTGAGGGTGCAAAAAACAACAACAACAAGATTGTGTTGGAACTAAGAGTTCCAAAACATCTTTTCACTTCAGGGCTATCCTCACAAAAGCAAACACAGATATCGTTCGTCGCTAGGTATACGTCCTGGGCCTCCATGACAACCTCAACTGCAGGAAATACTATGCCAGAGAGATAAGCTGTAAATCATATTCTTCAAAATTGGCTCTTCTGCTACATTACTCTGCGACTTCTATTCTTGGTATAGTGTGTCATCCTTTTTCAAAGAAACCTTCCAGCGTTCCATCTAGCAAACACAGCAACCACCCCCTTCAAAGAAAGAAAACAAGTGGAAGGGGAAAAGAAACCATGTATTCTTGAGTAGGGATGGGACGATATAAAAATATTACCAAATTACCAAAAAAATCATGATTTACGATATTATCGCCAAAATCAAAATATCCCCAACTCCCTTATCAAAAATAGCCGATCTACAAGCGTTGTGAGCTTGTAGATCGGCTATTTTTTTCGCAAAGAGATTTGGTAGAGAGTGAAAAAAGACTTTATCAAGTACGTATATTATAAGTACATTTTACCAATAGAGGGTTTAAATGGTACTGGATATGCAGCTGAAAGATGAATTGATCCCAGTGCATGACGGAGGACGATATTGCGATAAATTAAATCTCCACGATACGATTATCGTGAGTGTTTTTTATCACGATAAACGATAATATCGCTTATTGTCCCATCCCTACTTGAAACATACTTTTTGCCGAACAATTTACACCTTCAATCTTCGATGACATGGATAAATTAACAATACTTTTGACAGAATATTGATATTGTGATGATAATATCATTGTGACTATAACAATACAATATAATATATATTTTAGATTTCCTATGAACATTTTGTGGCACTAGCTGTCATAGCTTGCTATGATAAGTTTTGAGTAAAAAATAGGGTTTAAGTAATTAAAACCAGGAAAAGATAACACTTATGTTATGATATCAGTATCACAATATCCCAAATCACAGATGATATCTCTAGTCTCATATCACAATATGGGTTTGGGTGATAATTCAATGTATTATAGCACCTTGTGACACCTTGATCCCTGAGAGAATAAAAAACACTCTAATCCCACACACCACAGGAAATCCAAGGCCATTCCTCATGCACCGCCATATCTTACGTTACCTCACATATTGAGTAATGATCCACCTACCATGGACTGTATATATAGGGTAGGAGTCCTGACAGCAATTATTGTAAATCAGTGATGAAAACATTTCAGTTACGTCACTTATTTGTAATAAGATTAATAAAGCTTGTGGCACTCAAGTCAATGGATGTTCTTGCACAGCGACGAAACTAATTGTCTTACTGGTATTGGTATTATTACTAGTAAGACGCCTCAGGGCGACAAGCGACCTCGCCCTAAAGTGCGGAAGCCAGAGTGTGATGTCAGAGCAGCAAACCCATTCTGGTAGAGTGGTTCCCCTGACATCACAGTGACATCAGAGCATGATGTCAGAGCGGCAAAACCATAGACCGTAACAATGTGTACACGTCTACATGGACGGACGGACACGGATTTCTCATAGTAAACTGCGACCTTTGGTCGCAATTATACTGGTAGCATTGCTGACAGAAAATAGGAGTTAATGCTTCAAACCCATCAAAAAAGCATCCGCACATGTGCTGTATTGCGCTCGCAGTTTTCTGCGTGACTGTTCTGGCCACAGCGGGACGAGGCGTTGTGAGCATGTACTGTAGATCGGCTATTTTCACAATGTTCGCCTCTTGCATACTTAATATTTGACAGTTTGGTCAGTTTGGACAGTTCTGTCGAATATTCAACTATTCGAATACTTTGAGGTCGAATAATTCGAATACTAAAAATCACTATTCGTGAATGCCCTAGCACGGACAAAGTCTTTTTTGTCAGTCATGGGGTGCAGCATAACATAATCTCCTGTCCCCAGGGTTCTGTCCTGGCGGAGATAATATGATGGTCAAAACTGTACTAATATTGTGTTCATGAGTAATTAGAAGACTAACGTATAATCTCGTCATCTTGTCATCGTCATTAATCAAACTATATTCTTACTGTTGTAAAAGTCTAATGACAATCTATTGTGACCTCAGCCTCTCCAAAGGCTATTCAGAGCACTCAGCTTCATTATAACAATCTCATCAGTCGTACAGACGTCATCATGCCATCATGTGTCCATTATTGTAGCTTTTATGTCACTATTAATTGACCACAAGAACAGAGGGCTTGTCCTGAGCAGAGGGAGTTCTATAATGAGAACAAGTCACTCTGACCGGCTGTCCCCAGATCACCTTTTACAGTCTCTTCTCACACACCAAGGTCATAGAGGCAACTAGGTGAGATAGGAATCTGATGGTAAATGGGTACATTTCCTGTACACTCTCAGAATTACAGGCCTCTCCATTTGGAACCCCTAAAGGAACCCAGATGGACCCTGGACCCCACTTTGAGAAACTATTTAAGAAACTATTCTTTTATGCTGCTTCCTGATTAGAGCCCGACCACTTTAGCCACTTCAAGCTGGCTTTCCTATGTTGGCGTCATTATAAGCAAACACATTGAGACACATTGAGAGCTTGTAGATTCTATGTTTTCTCTTTTAGTTAAAATAATAAATACATTTGTAATTTGTTTCCACTTTTTTTTTAGAAAATATTGATCAAAAGCGTAGGTTATTGGAGGTCTAATACTCTCCAGAATTGGGATAGTCAACGGACTCAATAATCTGGCAGCAGTCGAAATCTGGCAGACTCTATATAATAAAGCAGCGAGTTGTCCAAACCCTTTAGCTATCCCTATGAGACTCCTGTAAGCATGATCTATCATGAATCGCTAAGCTAATTTCTCTGCCACGGGGTAAAGCAACCTGAGCACCTTAATGAGGGCAATGACAGATAAAGTTCCACTTTAAGATTACACCACACTGCCGCCGTTCTGTTGCTTTAGCCCGAGAGAATCTTCTAATGACAAACTGAAAAATCCCGAGAACTCACGCAAATGTCCAAGGAACATTCAGTTTAGGTACAGAAGGCCTGTCACAATTATTACTTAATCATCTGATTGCAATTATTTGACATAATCACAATTATTTTGTCATACTCGTCATAATCATTTCCATGTTGAAAAATGTTCATATATTTTCAAGCTCACAACGTGTCGCGATCTGACGCACTGTGAGCTTGTATATCAGCTACTTCCACTATCAATGTTCTTTTTTAAGTATAAAGTTGTCAAATATGTAATTTCTTTGTATATTTAGGTTATGTGTCATATCTGCCATGAGCAACTTCTTATAATGCAGGGGGTGAAAAGGCCCAAAGCTCACAAAGGGACCCTACAAATCTTCAGGACGCCGTGGAATTGAAGAGGAACTGTGTACAGCACGTAGTAAGATGCAAAGACGTTCTGCTATAGCAGACGTGGGGGAAAACATGAGCATAGCATCATCCTCGGAATAACCGATTTTCAACTAAGAACGAAGAGACATTTTGGGGGTTGGAAATATATTTCTTTTACAGTGAACGACACTGTAGTATGCAGAATAATACATTATAGGCATAAGAGAGATCGAAAGAGAGAGAGTGTGAGGGAGAGAGAGAGAGAGAGAGAGAGAGAGAGAGAGAGAGAGAGAGAGAGAGACAGACAGATAGAGAGAGAGAGTGAGCGAGAGAGAAAATGTACAGTATGTGTGGGGAAGAGACAGCAAGAGCAGAGTGAGCCAGTGAACTCTATTATTAGACTGTTCAGCCTGTCCTCAGATGGCCCACTCCTTGTCTATATCCTAGCTGTCATGACTCCTAATGCTCTCTGACTGTACTGTGCCTAGTATGCCTAGTATATGCCCCACAGGCTTCCATACCATACAGTACAGTAAGTACTCACTACCCCAGTGATCCTCAAACTTTCACATTTCAAGCTCTCCCCTTAACTCTGACAGTGTACAAATGGAACCAAATGAACCTGTCAGTACTAGGGCATTAACGACTTGTAATTTTTGCAAGTCGACTCGACTCAGTAAAAAGTTGAGTTGAAGTCGACTTTATCGTTTGATGACGTCATCACATCACACTTAATGTGCAACATTGTTTTCTCACTCAACTATAAACAAACCAACATAAGGTTTAAGTATAGAGGGTATCTTCACATTTCTGAAGTGCCAATTTAAAGACGTTTTAATACCTCTAAAATTACAAATTAAACATTGTCCAAATTGTCAAATATATAGATGCACAAATTGTGAAAATAGCTGATCTACATGCTCACAACGCCTTGCATCGCGAGGCATTGTGAGCATGTAGATCTGCTATTTTCACAATAGAACCATGTTATCCACCTCTTTCCGCGGGAGTTTGCTGGAGGCGACTGGAGATTATTTGGACCACACTTCCGATTTAACAGCAGACATACAAGCTCACGTCGCGTCGCAGATGCAGCCTGTTGTGAGCTTGTAAATCACACTCGGCTGCGGAGCCGGAAGCTCGGTACAGCGTCTGCGCAATGCACTATGGGGCGTTGGAAACTTGTGGATCCAAATGTAATGTAGCACTGTAATATTGGATCATTCTGTCCTTGACAACAAGCAATCCTACTGTTTGAATGATGTACAGACACACACATGGAGCAAAAATAATTATAGAAAAAAAAGAGAGATAATTTTTTTTTCAACTTTGACTTTCTCTGGTGGTAGTCGACTTGTGTAATGAAGTCGACTCAGTCGACTTGTCGACTTCTTCGTTAATGCCCTAGTCAGTACACTGTCAAGAGTTACAGACTTGTATGGGTCACTTTAGACCCCCTAAAGGAACCCACAGAGTCCCCATGCATGGAATCCACTTTGAGAACCACTGCAATATCAGAAGCCAGTTTGATTGCATTGGTCACAAGTCAAATGTGTCTTCCATTATAACGTGCAGCTGATAAGGGGATTTATTTAGGGATTTTGACTAACAAAGCCATTTCCCTTCATATCCTGTCAAATTAATCCTTGCTACCTAGCAATAGTAAGCCAGCACGATAGCGTATAACCTTTTGGAATTGGGATGAACCGTAAGTTCACTGTGGTGAACTTGCTGAAGGGCACTTTCCCAAATGAGCCTCATTAAATCCTGTTCTTTCAAGCCTGAGCCCATTGTGAACAAGGTGTCTGCAAATAATATAATAATATATAATGTTTCATCTCAGTTCTGTTTAGCTCCGTTTTAACTTAAGGCAACGTAAAGCCATCCGTCAGATTTATGTCCGTCGTCTCCCTCTCCCTGTGGAGGTAGTAGAAGTAATTGGACTCTGGCTTGACTGCACATTGTCATGGTCTGAACATATTGACAAGGTTGTTGGCAAAATGGGAAGAGCTGTGGGAATAACTAGGTAGTGTTTACCGTTTTTAACATCAAATCTGTTTCGTCAAGTTGTGTGCTCATTGGTTTTATGTCATTTGGATTACTGCTCTGTAGTATGGTCATCAGCATCTAATGTTCTGCTTCAAGAATTGCAAGTTGCACAAAATAAGGCTGCCAGACTGGTTCTGGGTTGTTCTTATAGAACTAGTGTGAAAGACATGCATGAACGTCTTGCTTGGTCAATGGTCAAAGAAAGACTTTCTGCTAGTTTACTTACATTTTTTCACAGAGTCATTAACACCCACACACCTACATTGTTTTATAAGAATATAACTAGCTGTTCAGAAATCCATACACATTTTACTCGTGCAGCGAGTGACGGACTGATGACTTTTCCACTACCTAGGTCTAATTCTATGAAGAAGGCTGCTTTTTATAGATCATGCTATGGAATAGTCTTCCAAATGAACTTCGTAACACCAGAGAAAAAGCCTGTTTTAAAAGGAAACTTCGTCTTCTTATGCATACTTAATACATAAAATATCAAATTTTCTTACTTTTTAAATTTGTTGTATACACGTTATTTTATTTTTAGGTGATACTTTGTATAATGTATTTTTGCTGTTCAAGTATTTCTTTGTAATACTTTGTGATATTTTATATATTTGTAATGTATTTTAATGTCTTGGACCCCAGGAAGACTAGCTGACGTTAATGGGGATCCGTTTAAATAAATAAAATAAAATAAAAAATTGCAATGATGTTTGAACTAGAATAAAGATGTAGTTTACATTGATGCCCAAGTTAACAGTGGTGCCCAATCCCGTTCAATGCCTGCTTTAAATAATAATTTATTGACATCGTCAACCAGTACGTGTCCTTCCTGAGCCTAAAAGGTCACAGTTTCTCAATGGAAGAAAAGGGAGACCATCTCCAATCACTGCAGATGTTATGCTAGTTATATTATATTAACATACTCTAATCATACAGATTGGTTAGTATAACCAGTATGTGCAAGAACCTTGCCCATACTGTAGCACCTTAAAGCCCTAGCCAACAGGCAAAAATGCTATTCTTTGATTATTATTATCTTTTTAATTGTGTTGTTGTTGAATCAATGTGCTTATTATTGTGGGCTCGCTGAAAGGCGAGACCAGTATGTTGTACCAAATCTTTATAGGTCAAGTTTATTATCCTCAAAAAAAATGACTGACAGTACAAAGGCAGGAGGGCCCTTAGCCAATGAGGAGCAGCGCTCTTGGTGACATCACCACTAACAAGTGTGACCTGATATAAATAAACAAAACCCACATGAAATCTTTTTGCTTGAAATTTTTGGTCTCGCTGAAAAGCAAAGGCGAGACCAGTATATTATATTGTACCAAAGCTTTATAGGTCAAGTTTATTCTCCTCAAAAAAATGACCGCCAGTACAAAGGCAGGGCCTTTAGCCAATGAGGAGCAGCACTCTTGGTGACATCACCACCACCTCATTTATATACTAAGGTTATTCTCCTTCCTTTAGCCAATGAGGGAGCAGCAAGCCCACACTGTTTTGTAAGAACAGTATTTCTAGTTATTATTATTAACACCACATACAGTAACACTGGAAACAGAGTCTCACAAATACATTTGAGATCTATTTTGATTTTGTTTTGCTGGGGGTCCTCCTCAGAGCCCACTTTGAGAACCACTGCTCCAAGGTCAGCTTAGTTCAAGAGCACAACATACCGGTATGTGTGTTCTCTGCCCAGAAAATACACTTTCCTGCCGGCCGGTGACATTCACCATAAACAAACACTCCTCCAAACAAACAAGGCCTATTATCAGAGGTAGAGAAGGAAGGAAGTTGTTTGCAAAACAACATTTTCCAAAATGCAGCCATAACACCATGATGAGTCTACAGGGAGCTGTGGCTCTCTGACGTAGATGACATGACACGGGTCACTGTGACCTTGTGGTGGATTCTTCTGAGCCCAAATATCCAAAACCAAAAAGCTGCGTCAAAGATAAACTATAACATTCAAGTCCAAATTATAAATCAAACCCTCGGAGCTGAGGAATTCATGTTGTTTTATGTGTTAAAGACATCCTTTGAACTAGATGAAAGGCTTGGAATCATTCTTCAACAACACAATTATGCACTTCTGATTAAAAAGGCAAGGCCTCTTGGTGTGTGTGTGCGTGCGTGTGTGTGCGCGTGCGTTTGTGTGTGTGTGACTGTGTGTGTGTGTGTGTGTGTGTGTGTGTGTGTGTGTGTGTGTGTGTGTGTGTGTGTGTGTGTGTGTGTGTGTGTGTGTGTGTGTGTGTGTGTGTGAGTGACCTGGGTGAAGATCCACTGTGGATTGAAACATGTGATTAAATAGTTTTGCACCATAGCTCAGTGTGTGGATTCTATCCTTGAACTATGTACAGTATGTACAGTATGTGTTTAACCCAATTCTAGCTCCTTACCTGACAGTAGGCTGTCATGATCATGACATTTTACTTGACGATTAACTGTCATACAAATACTTGTGATTAACAATTTGATTGTGTTTTTGTCATTGAACACTGGAACATAAAATAGCATTTCCGTTTGCCATTCCATAACTTCAATATAAAGAGCAACAATGACCGGTACCAATAATCAAGATAAACGATATGGCCATATTGAAAAATGATATTCTTTACATTCCAAGAATTTCAAAAAACTGCAGAAATAGACGACCAACAAGGTCACAAGTGGTGAGCTTGTACGGTAGATCTGCTATTTCAACTATTTCTTTGAAAATGTCTTTGAACAGATTGTGGAGTGGAAATTAATTGCAAAACAATAATTGCGATTCAGTGATAACGCTGACAGGCCTACCTCACTGTAGTGACCCAGGGAGGGCGTTGGAGCGCCCGGTGGGGCAGGGGCTCTCCTCTTCTTGGGCTCGGCCTTGGGGGACATCCTGGAGATGTTCATCACGGACTGGGACTGACCCAAGGTGCTGGGGCGAGCCTCCACACAAGATATCGTGGACACTGTGGACAGGCCCTGGAGGGGTGCAAACAAAGATGGGGGGGGGGGGAGATTATTATATATCATGACCTATATTTAACCCCTTAAACCCGATGCCTTCTAAATAAGTGGTTCTCAAACTTTTTCGTAATTCAAAATTATTCAACATTTTTAAAACACTATCCACCTGTTTCCGTGGGAATTTATTGTAGAATTATGTGTGGGACACATCCGGAGAACAGCTGACATACAAGCTCACGTCTCGTCGCAGATGCGACCGGTGTGATCTTGTAGATCACACTCGAACGCTGGGCCGGAACTGCCGCCCACCTTCTGCGCAATGCACGATGGGACGTTGGAAACTTGTGGATAACATTTTTTAAAATGTTCAAAAATTGCAGATGTACTAGCTTGCAATGACGCGCTGTGCGCTTGTAGATCTGCTATTTTTTGAAAAGCACGGTGAAAATAATCTAAATGACAGACAGAGATGCTTTTCCGATTTTAACGGGTTAAAACCGTTACGATGACGATTATTTAATTCAGTGTGCAATCCCATTTTCAATGGGTGGCTGCCGCTGAATGAAAGACTGCGAGGAGAAAAAAGGAAAAAAATAAGTGATTCAAAATCTGATCAAAGAAAGCCCAAAACACTGTTGATAACGTGAACCTCCCCATCGCTTGCCTTGGTACGGACCGTACCGTTGGAACAATGGGGGGACGCAAGCCACGCCTTAAAACCCCACGATCTGAGAAAACAGCAATGTGTTTAATAGCAGATTAATTGATGCGTTCAGACAACGCCTGGGCCCAGCATAAAAGCAGACAAGTACAGTACAAGGCACATAAAGTACAGGTCATTAGGATTAATTAATAAGTAAAGCTGAAACATCTCCCAGTGGGGAGGTATGGGAAAGGAAAAACGCATGAGAAAAAGAACATGAGGACAGAAGCAGTGATGTAAAGTAACTAAGTACAGCACTTAAGTACAATTTTGAGGTATTTGTACTTTACTTGAGTATTTCCAAGTTCCAATACTTTTATTTTACTTCACTACCTCTCGGATCCAAATATTGTACTTTTAGTAATTTGAAAACTTTAGTTACTAGTTACTTTGCAGATATAAATTATAATATTATAAAACATCAAATAACCACTTTAACCACTATATTATACCTGGCTATTTGAAAATAGCCAATCTACAAGCTCACAACAGCTTGTAGATCTGCTATTTTCAAACATTGGTACTTTAATTACATTTTGATGACAATACTCTCGTACTTTTACTCAAGTTCATTTTGAATTCTGGACTTTTACTTGTAATAGAATATGTCTACATTGCAGTATTGATACTTTTACTCAAGTAAAAAAAAATCTGTACTTTTTCCACCACTGGGCCAGTAGACCAGGAGGCAAATGGCTTTTTTTCCCAACATGCAATGGATTCTTTTGATTAATGTCAACGAGAAAATGACTGAATTGTTATTATTATAATTCTAAAAGAGAGGTGAGATAGAAAGAGAGAGAGAGAGAGAGAGAGAGAGAGAGAGAGAGAGAGAGAGAGAGAGAGAGAGAGAGAGCAGAAGTGAGAAGCACAATAAGCTATGAAAACCAGAACAGATTTTCAAAAACGGGTGTAGAAGAAACTCGATTGTCAGAAACATCTTCCTGCTGGTGTACCGCTATGACTATTAAATGAGAATTACAATATCAACTGACACTGCCCCCTGCCCTCCTCTTTGAAGCTGAAGAATGAGCCTCTGATCAAGGCATGGTCTGCCCTGTGATCCCTGGCTGCTGTGTTACATCAGAGAGGCCATGTTAATGTGTGGAGAAGGGTGGAGGATGGAGAGTTAATGTGTGGAGAAGGGTGGAGGATGGAGAGACGTTCAGAGCTGAGTCACAGAGGGCTCTTCTCCAGAAGCACGCCGCCTTAAGCTGCGTGCGTGTGTGTGTGTGTGTGTGTGTGTGTGTGTGTGTGTGTGTGTGTGTGTGTGTGTGTGTGTGTGTGTGTGTGTGTGTCTCTTGGCTGCAATCCAGAAGGTTCATGATGAACTTTTCACACTGTGCTGCCCTGTGTGTGTGTGACTGTGTGTGTGTGTGTGTGTGTATGTGTGTGTGTGTGTGTGTGTGTGTCTGTGTGTGTGTGTGTGTGTATGTGACTGTGTGTGTGTGTGTGTGTGTGTGTGTGTGTGTGTGTGTGTGTGTGTGTGTGTGTGTGTGTGTGTGTGTGTGTGCGCGCGTGCGTGCGTGCGCGCGCTTGCGTGCGTGCATGCATGTGGCTGACCCTCTCACGAGAGAATTGGCAAGAGTAAACAGTTCCATATTCCTGCTCTCTCTCGCTCTCTCTCTCTCTCTGTCTGTCTGTCTCTCTCTCTGTCTGTCTGTCTGTCTGTCTGTCTGTCTGTCTGTCTGTCTGTCTCTGTCTTTCTCTTCGTCTGTTCATTCCCACACTTGCAGGGAGAGAGGGTAAGATTGAGGTTGAAAGGTGAAAAGGAGAAAAGAGAAGGAGAAGAGGAGGGAGTTAATCGTGGGCAAGATTTGTTCCTTTTAATAGCCTGGGTTGTGCTAAGTTGCGTACGGGAGTTGCGCACCAGAAATAGCCAAAGCACAAGCTTACAACAAGTCACAGCGCAACACGTTGTGAGCTTGTAGATCGCTTATTTTCGGTGTGCAACACCAGCGTATCACTAAGTACAAATCAGGATTAATTGTGGGCTCGCCTATAAGGCGAGCACACTTTAGATATTGTCATTATTGTGGGCTCGCCAGTACCTGGCGAGCACACTTTAGATATTGTCATTATTGTGGGCTCGCCAGTACCTGGCGAGCACACTTTAGATATTGTCATTATTTATTTATTTATTTATCTAGTAAGTAGACGGGATTTTCGGTTCCTTTCTACTCCTACATACTTAGACAGAAAATGAAAATAAAAACATCAATGTGTTCAGTTTACAGTGGCGATGTGTGCTATTACTTTATACAGCAATCGGCCAAATGGTGGCGCTGTAGGAAGCCTTCGAAAGTGCGAACTTTGAACAGGTATAGCTCATGCTGTGTTATACATACAGCCATGAAACCTGTATACACTTATGCGTCTCCTCATGCCGAACAACTTTTACCCTCTAACTTTTGACCTCTGACCTTTAGGTCTCCCACAATTCGGAATTATATGAAAAACAGTAAAAATCTATCTCCTCCTGGGATTTTCGCGTCAAGTGCACAAATCTTTTTTCACATGAACTTTGAACCTATATCTACACAGGCTATGTGGTGAGAAGTTTGTACGTTAAATAATGATTTTTTAATAATTCAATATATATTGCGGTTTTATGCAAATTATTCTTCGGCCTCTAAATCATACATGCAAAGTTACACGTTCATGGCATTTGGCAAAGATGTGGAGGGTTAGTCAAAGTATCACTGAAACCAATTTTATTCCAATCGGCCAAAGGGGGGCGCTATACGAAGCGTCTGAAAATTCAAACTTCAAACGGGCATAAGTCATGACTCGTTTCGTTTGAAGACATGCAACTTGTTACACGCGTGCTTTGACTCAAGCGGAAGACATCTGTGTCGTTGTTAAGTAAGCTCCGCCCTTCGATTTTCCGCGATTTTGAGCAGTTTGTAAAACGCGTAAACCCGCTTTTATTCTGGAATTTTCGCGTCACGTGCACAAAACTTTTTTTACGTGAACTTTGGACCGATATCTAAAGATCTGTCAGATCGGATTTCTTTAACATTGAAACATGCTTTTTTAAATAATTCAAACAATATTGCATTTTTATGCAAATTATTCTTCTGCCTCTAAAACATACATGCAAAGTCAGATTTTCATGACAAAATAGTGTAGAGGGTTAGTTCAAATATCACTGAAACCAATCTTACCCCAAATGGCCAAAGGGGGGCGCTATATAATTTTGAGCAGTTTGTAAAACGCTTAAACCCGTTTTTATTCTAGGATTTTTTTTGCAATTTGCATGAAACATTCTACACGCAATCTAAGGACCTTTATCTAACATGCCTATGAAGTGCACACAAAAAAATTATAAAATAATAATAATAAATATAGCTGCAAGCAGCGATAAAGTGGCCAAAGCCAAAAACACCTCAAATCATGAACACAGCCTGCGATGTGCGTGAAATCTTGCAAGCACATTCCCAATAGGTCAAGGAACAGATACCACCCTTCTTACATTGGCCTGTTATAGCGCCACCAGCGGGTCAACTTTTGCACAACACATTTTTGGAACAAAATGGACCAATCTTTGACGTCAGTAACGTCAAAGAGAGCACTGCCTGCGATCTTGACATTTTGTACTTTTATAGCCATTGTTTTCCGGCTTGAAGCGAGCCCACAATTGTTTCGAAGGAACAATATTTTTCTAGTTTATTTATTTATTTATCTAGTAAGTAGACGGGATTTTCGGTTCCTTTCTACTCCTACATACTTAGTGAGAAAATGAAAATAAAAACATCAATGTGTTCAGTTTACAGTGGCGAAGTGTGCTATTATTTATTATAGCAATCGGCCAAATGGTGGCGCTGTAGGAAGCCTTCGAAAGTGCGATCTTTGAACAGGTATAGCTCATGCTGTGTTATACATACAGCCATGAAACCTGTATACACTTATGCGTCTCCTCATGCCGAACAACTTTTACCCTCTAACTTTTGACCTCTGACCTTTAGGTCTCCCACAATTCGGAATTATATGAAAAACAGTAAAAATCTATCTCCTCCTGGGATTTTCGCGTCAAGTGCACAAAACTTTTTTCACATGAACTTTGAACCTATATCTACACAGGCTATGTGGTGAGAAGTTTGTACGTTAAATAATGATTTTTTAATAATTCAATATATATTGCGGTTTTATGCAAATTATTCTTCGGCCTCTAAATCATACATGCAAAGTTGCACGTTCATGGCATTTGGCAAAGATGTGGAGGGTTAGTCAAAGTATCACTGAAACCAATTTTATTCCAATCGGCCAAAGGGGGGCGCTATACGAAGCGTCTGAAAATTCAAACTTCAAACGGGCATAAGTCATGACTCGTTTCGTTTGAAGACATGCAACTTGTTACACGCGTGCTTTGACTCAAGCGGAAGACATCTGTGTCGTTGTTAAGTAAGCTCCGCCCTTCGATTTTCCGCCTTTTTGAGCAGTTTGTAAAACGCGTAAACCCGCTTTTATTCTGGAATTTTCGCGTCACGTGCACAAAACTTTTTTTACGTGAACTTTGGACCGATATCTAAAGATCTGTCAGATCGGATTTCTTTAACATTGAAACATGCTTTTTTAAATAATTCAAACAATATTGCATTTTTATGCAAATTATTCTTCTGCCTCTAAAACATACATGCAAAGTCAGATTTTCATGACAAAATAGTGTAGAGGGTTAGTTCAAATATCACTGAAACCAATCTTACCCCAAATGGCCAAAGGGGGGCGCTATATAATTTTGAGCAGTTTGTAAAACGCTTAAACCCGTTTTTATTCTAGGATTTTTTTTGCAATTTGCATGAAACATTCTACACGCAATCTAAGGACCTTTATCTAACATGCCTATGAAGTGCACACAAAAAAATTATAAAATAATAATAATAAATATAGCTGCAAGCAGCGATAAAGTGGCCAAAGCCAAAAACACCTCAAATCATGAACACAGCCTGCAATGTGCGTGAAATCTTGCAAGCACATTCCCAATAGGTCAAGGAACAGATACCACCCTTCTTACATTGGCCTGTTATAGCGCCACCAGCGGGTCAACTTTTGCACAACACATTTTGGAACAAAATGGACCATTCTTTGACGTCAGTAACGTCAAAGAGAGCACTGCCTGCGATCTTGACATTTTGTACTTTTATAGCCATTGTTTTCCGGCTTGAAGCGAGCCCACAATTGTTTCGAAGGAACAATATTTTTCTAGTTGTGGGCTCGCCTATAAGGCGAGCACACTTTAGATATTGTCATTATTTATTTATTTATCTATCAGGCAGGCAGTCATATCAAGTATCAAAAAACTTCGGTTCCTTTCTACTCCTACATACTTAGTGAGAAAATGAAAATAAAAACATCAATGTGTTCAGTTTACAGTGGCGAAGTGTGCTATTATTTTTTATAGCAATCGGCCAAATGGTGGCGCTGTAGGAAGCCTTCGAAAGTGCGAACTTTGAACAGGTATAGCTCATGCTGTGTTTTAGGTACAGCCATGAAACCTGTATACACGTATGCGTCTCCTCATGCCGAACAACTTTTACCCTCTAACTTTTGACCTCTGACCTTTAGGTCTCCCACAATTCGGAATTATATGAAAAACAGTAAAAATCTATCTCCTCCTGGGTTTTTTTCGATACGCGCACGAAACTTTTTTCACATGAACTTTGGACCAATACGGTCAAACTAATCTCGGTGGATTTCTTTTAAAGTGAAATATAATTTTTTAATAGTTCAATCAATATTGCGGTTTTATGCAAATTATTCTTCGGCCTCTAAATCATACATGCAAAGTTACACGTTCATGGCATTTGGCAAAGATGTGGAGGGTTAGTCAAAGTATCACTGAAACCAATTTTATTCCAATCGGCCAAAGGGGGGCGCTATACGAAGCGTCTGAAAATTCAAACTTCAAACGGGCATAAGTCATGACTCGTTTCGTTTGAAGACATGCAACTTGTTACACGCGTGCTTTGACTCAAGCGGAAGACATCTGTGTCGTTGTTAAGTAAGCTCCGCCCTTCAATTTTCCGCCATTTTGAGCAGTTTGTAAAACGCGTAAACCCGCTTTTATTCTGGAATTTTCGCGTCACGTGCACAAAACTTTTTTTACGTGAACTTTGGACCGATATCTAAAGATCTGTCAGATCGGATTTCTTTAACATTGAAACATGCTTTTTTAAATAATTCAAACAATATTGCATTTTTATGCAAATTATTCTTCTGCCTCTAAAACATACATGCAAAGTCACATTTTCATGACAAAATAGTGTAGAGGGTTAGTTCAAATATCACTGAAACCAATCTTACCCCAAATGGCCAAAGGGGGGCGCTATATAATTTTGAGCAGTTTGTAAAACGCTTAAACCCGTTTTTATTCTAGGATTTTTTTTGCAATTTGCATGAAACATTCTACACGCAATCTAAGGACCTTTATCTAACATGCCTATGAAGTGCACACAAAAAAATTATAAAATAATAATTGTGGGCTCGCCTATAAGGCGAGCACACTTTAGATATTGTCATTATTTCTATACTAGGCATACTAGGCAGTCAGTGCAAGTATCAAAAAACTTCGGTTCCTTTCTACTCCTACATACTTAGTGAGAAAATGAAAATAAAAACATCAATGTGTTCAGTTTACAGTGGCGAAGTGTGCTATTATTTTTTATAGCAATCGGCCAAATGGTGGCGCTGTAGGAAGCCTTCGAAAGTGCGAACTTTGAACAGGTATAGCTCATGCTGTGTTTTAGGTACAGCCATGAAACCTGTATACACGTATGCGTCTCCTCATGCCGAACAACTTTTACCTCTAACTTTTGACCTCTGACCTTTAGGTCTCCCACAATTCGGAATTATATGAAAAACAGTAAAAATCTATCTCCTCCTGGGTTTTTTTCGATACGCGCACGAAACTTTTTTCACATGAACTTTGGACCAATACGGTCAAACTAATCTCGGCGGATTTCTTTTAAAGTGAAATATAATTTTTTAATAGTTCAATCAATATTGCGGTTTTATGCAAATTATTCTTCGGCCTCTAAATCATACATGCAAAGTTACACGTTCATGGCATTTGGCAAAGATGTGGAGGGTTAGTCAAAGTATCACTGAAACCAATTTTATTCCAATCGGCCAAAGGGGGGCGCTATACGAAGCGTCTGAAAATTCAAACTTCAAACGGGCATAAGTCATGACTCGTTTCGTTTGAAGACATGCAACTTGTTACACGCGTGCTTTGACTCAAGCGGAAGACATCTGTGTCGTTGTTAAGTAAGCTCCACCCTTCAATTTTCCGCCATTTTGAGCAGTTTGTAAAACGCGTAAACCCGCTTTTATTCTGGAATTTTCGCGTCACGTGCAAAAAACTTTTTTTACGTGAACTTTGGACCGATATCTAAAGATCTGTCAGATCGGATTTCTTTAACATTGAAACATGCTTTTTTAAATAATTCAAACAATATTGCATTTTTATGCAAATTATTCTTCTGCCTCTAAAACATACATGCAAAGTCACATTTTCATGACAAAATAGTGTAGAGGGTTAGTTCAAATATCACTGAAACCAATCTTACCCCAAATGGCCAAAGGGGGGCGCTATATAATTTTGAGCAGTTTGTAAAACGCTTAAACCCGTTTTTATTCTAGGATTTTTTTTGCAATTTGCATGAAACATTCTACACGCAATCTAAGGACCTTTGTCTAACATGCCTATGAAGTGCACACAAAAAAATTATAAAATAATAATAATAAATATAGCTGCAAGCAGCGATAAAGTGTCCAAAGCCAAAAACACCTCAAATCATGAACACAGCCTGGGATGTGCGTGAAATCTTGCAAGCACATTCCCAATAGGTCAAGGAACAGATACCAACCTTCTCACATTGGCCTGTTATAGCGCCACCAGCGGGTCAACTTTTGCACAACACATTTTTGGAACAAAATGGACAAACTTTGACGTCAGTAACGTCAAAGAGAGCACTGCCTGCGATCTTGACATTTTGTGCTTTTATAGCCATTGTTTTCTGGCTTGAAGCGAGCCCACAATTGTTTCGAAGGAACAATATTTTTCTAGTTGTGGGCTCGCCTATAAGGCGAGCACACTTTAGATATTGTCATTATTTCTATACTAGGCAGGCAGTCAGTGCAAGTATCAAAAAACTTCGGTTCCTTTCTACTCCTACATACTTAGTGAGAAAATGAAAATAAAAACATCAATGTGTTCAGCTTACTGTGGCGACGTGTGCTATTACTTTTTACAGCAATCGGCCAAATGGTGGCGCTGTAGGAAGCCTTCGAAAGTGCGAACTTTGAACAGGTATAGCTCATGCTGTGTTTGAGGTAAAGCCATGAAACCTGTATACACGTATGCGTCTCCTCATGCCGAACAACTTTTACGCTCTGACTTTTGACCTTTGACCTTTAGATCTCCCACAATTTGGAATTATATGAAAAACAGTAAAAATCTATCTCCTCCTGGGTTTTTTTCGTTACGTGCACGAAACTTTTTTCACATGAACTTTGGACCAATACGGTCAGATTGATCAACCAGATTTCTTTTAAAGTGAAATATAATTTTTTAATAATTCAATCAATATTGCGGTTTTATGCAAATTATTCTTCGGCCTCTAAATCATACATGCAAAGTTACACGTTCATGGCATTTGGCAAAGATGTAGAGGGTTAGTCAAAGTATCACTGAAACCAATTTTAGTCCAATCGGCCAAAGGGGGGCGCTATACGAAGCGTTTGAAAATTCAAACTTCAAACGGGCATAAGTCATGACTCGTTTCGTTTTAAGACATGCAACTTGCTTACACGCGTGCTTTGACTCGAGCGGAAGACATCTGTGTCTTTGTTAAGTAAGCTCCGCCCTTCGATTTTCCGCCATTTTGAGCAGTTTGTAAAACGCGTAAACCCGCTTTTATTCTGGAATTTTCGCTCCACGTGCACAAAACTTTTTTTACGTGAACTTTGGACCAATATCTAAAGATCTGTCAGATCGGATTTTTTTTTTAAATTGAAACATGCTTTTTTAATAATTCAATGAATATTGCAGTTTTATGCAAATTATTCTTCTGCCTCTAAATCATACATGCAAAGTAACATGTTCATGGCATTTGGCAAAGATGTAGAGTGTTAGTCCAAATATCACGAAATCCAATCTCACTCCAATTGGCCAAAGGGGGGCGCTATATCATTTTGAGCAGTTTGTGAAACGCTTAAACCCGTTAGGATTTTTTTAGCAATTTGCATGAAACATTCTACACACAATCTAAGGACCTTTATCTAATATGCCTATGAAGTGCACACACACACAAAAAGAAAAATAATAACAAATATAGCTGCAAGCAGCGATAAAGTGGCCAAAGCCAAAAACACCTCAAATCATGAACACAGCCTGCAATGTCCGTGAAATCTTGCAAGCACATTCCCAATAGGTCAAGGAACAGATACCACCCTTCTTACATTGGCCTGTTATAATAGCGCCACCAGCGGGTCAACTTTTGGCACAACACATTTTTGGAACAAAATGGACCAATCTTTGACGTCAGTAACGTCAAAGAGAGCACTGCCTGCGATCTTGACATTTTGTACTTTTATAGCCATTGTTTTCTGGCTCGAAGCGAGCCCACAATTGTTTCGAAGGAACAATATTTTTCTAGTTGTGGGCTCGCCAGTACCTGGCGAGCACACTTTAGATATTGTCATTATTGTGGGCTCGCCAGTACCTGGCGAGCACACTTTAGATATTGTCATTATTTATTTATTTATTTATTTATCTAGTAAGTAGACGGGATTTTCGGTTCCTTTCTACTCCTACATACTTAGTGAGAAAATGAAAATAAAAATATCAATGTGTTCAGCTTACAGTGGGGAAGTGTGCTATTACTTTTTACAGCAATCGGCCAAATGGTGGCGCTGTAGGAAGCCTTCGAAAGTACGATCTTTGAACAGGTATAGCTCATGCTGTGTTATACATACAGCCATGAAACCTGTATACACGTATGCGTCTCCTCATGCCGAACAACTTTTAGCCTCTGACTTTTGACCTCTGACCTTTAGATCTCCCACAATTTGGAATTATATGATAAACAGTAAAAATCTATCTCCTCCTGGAATTTTTGCGTTAAGCGTACACAACTTTTTTCACATGAACTTTGGACCAATACGGTCAGATTGATCAACCAGATTTTTTTTAAAGTGAAATATAATTTTTTAATAATTCCATCAATATTGCGGTTTTATGCAAATTATTCTTCGGCCTCTAAATCATACATGCAAAGTTACACGTTCATGGCATTTGGCAAAGATGTGGAGGGTTAGTCAAAGTATCACTGAAACCAATTTTATTCCAATCGGCCAAAGGGGGGCGCTATACGAAGCGTTTGAAAATTCAAACTTCAAACGGGCATAAGTCATGACTCGTTTTGTTTGAAGACATGCAACTTGTTACACGCGTGCTTTGACTCGAGCGGAAGACATCTGTGTCGTTGTTAAGTAAGCTCCGCCCTTCGATTTTCCGCCATATTGAGCAGTTTGTAAAACACGTAAACCCGCTTTTATTCTGGAATTTTCGCTCCACGTGCACAAAACGTTTTTTACGTGAACTTTGGACCGATATCTAAAGATCTGTCAGATCGGATTTCTTTAAAATTGAAACATGCTTTTTTAAATAATTCAAACAATATTGCATTTTTATGCAAATTATTCTTCTGCCTCTAAAACATACATGCAAAGTCACATTTTCATGACAAAATAGTGTAGAGGGTTAGTTCAAATATCACTGAAACCAATCTTACCCCAAATGGCCAAAGGGGGGCGCTATATAATTTTGAGCAGTTTGTAAAACGCTTAAACCCGTTTTTATTCTAGGATTTTTTTTTGCAATTTGCATGAAACATTCTACACGCAATCTAAGGACCTTTATCTAACATGCCTATGAAGTGCACACAAAAACATTATAAAATAATAATAATAAATATAGCTGCAAGCAGCGATAAAGTGTCCAAAGCCAAAAACACCTCAAATCATGAACACAGCCTGGGATGTGCGTGAAATCTTGCAAGCACATTCCCAATAGGTCAAGGAACAGATACCAACCTTCTCACATTGGCCTGTTATAGCGCCACCAGCGGGTCAACTTTTGCACAACACATTTTTGGAACAAAATGGACCAATCTTTGACGTCAGTAACGTCAAAGAGAGCACTGCCTGCGATCTTGACATTTTGTACTTTTATAGCCATTGTTTTCCGGCTTGAAGCGAGCCCACAATTGTTTCGAAGGAACAATATTTTTCTAGTTTATCTATCAAACAGAGCATATCAAGTTCTCCTCAATACTTTGTCCGCTTTCAACTCCTACATACTTAGTGAGAAAATGAAAATAAAAACATCAATGTGTTCAGTTTACAGTGGCGAAGTGTGCTATCATTTTCTATAGCAATCGGCCAAATGGTGGCGCTGTAGGAAGCCTTCGAAAGTGCGATCTTTGAACAGGTATAGCTCATGCTGTGTTTTAGGTACAGCCATGAAACCTGTATACACGTATGCGTCTCCTCATGCCGAACAACTTTTACCCTCTAACTTTTGACCTCTGACCTTTAGGTCTCCCACAATTCGGAATAATATGAAAAACAGTAAAAATCTATCTCCTCCTGGGTTTTTTTTGTTACGCGCACGAAACTTTTTTCACATGAACTTTGGACCAATACGGTGAGATTGATCAACCAGATTTTTTTTAAAGTGAAATATAATTTTTTAATAATTCAATCAATATTGCGGTTTTATGCAAATTATTCTTCGGCCTCTAAATCATACATGCAAAGCTACACTTTCATGGCATTTGGCAAAGATGTGGAGGGTTAGTCAAAGTATCACTGAAACCAATTTTATTCCAATCGGCCAAAGGGGGGCGCTATACGAAGCGTCTGAAAATTCAAACTTCAAACGGCCATAAGTCATGACTCGTTTCGTTTGAAGACATGCAACTTGTTACACGCGTGCTTTGACTCAAGCGGAAGACATCTGTGTCGTTGTTAAGTAAGCTCCGCCCTTCAATTTTCCGCCATTTTGAGCAGTTTGTAAAACGTGTAAACCCGCTTTTATTCTGGAATTTTCGCGTCACGTGCACAAAACTTTTTTTACGTGAACTTTGGACCGATATCTAAAGATCTGTCAGATCGGATTTCTTTAACATTGAAACATGCTTTTTTAAATAATTCAAACAATATTGCATTTTTATGCAAATTATTCTTCTGCCTCTAAAACATACATGCAAAGTCACATTTTCATGACAAAATAGTGTAGAGGGTTAGTTCAAATATCACTGAAACCAATCTTACCCCAAATGGCCAAAGGGGGGCGCTATATCATTATGAGCAGTTTGTAAAACGCTTAAACCCGTTTTTATTCTAGGATTTTTTTTGCAATTTGCATGAAACATTCTACACGCAATCTAAGGACCTTTATCTAACATGCCTATGAAGTGCACACAAAAAAATTATAAAATAATAATAATAAATATAGCTGCAAGCAGCGATAAAGTGTCCAAAGCCAAAAACACCTCAAATCATGAACACAGCCTGGGATGTGCGTGAAATCTTGCAAGCACATTCCCAATAGGTCAAGGAACAGATACCAACCTTCTCACATTGGCCTGTTATAGCGCCACCAGCGGGTCAACTTTTGCACAACACATTTTTGGAACAAAATGGACAAACTTTGACGTCAGTAACGTCAAAGAGAGCACTGCCTGCGATCTTGACATTTTGTGCTTTTATAGCCATTGTTTTCTGGCTTGAAGCGAGCCCACAATTGTTTCGAAGGAACAATATTTTTCTAGTTGTGGGCTCGCCTATAAGGCGAGCACACTTTAGATATTGTCATTATTTCTATACTAGGCAGGCAGTCAGTGCAAGTATCAAAAAACTTCGGTTCCTTTCTACTCCTACATACTTAGTGAGAAAATGAAAATAAAAACATCAATGTGTTCAGCTTACTGTGGCGACGTGTGCTATTACTTTTTACAGCAATCGGCCAAATGGTGGCGCTGTAGGAAGCCTTCGAAAGTGCGAACTTTGAACAGGTATAGCTCATGCTGTGTTAGAGGTAAAGCCATGAAACCTGTATACACGTATGCGTCTCCTCATGCCGAACAACTTTTACGCTCTGACTTTTGACCTTTGACCTTTAGATCTCCCACAATTTGGAATTATATGAAAAACAGTAAAAATCTATCTCCTCCTGGGTTTTTTTCGTTACGCGCACAAAACTTTTTTCACATGAACTTTGGACCAATACGGTCAGATTGATCAACCAGATTTATTTTTAAGTGAAATATAATTTTTTAATAATTCAATCAATATTGCGGTTTTATGCAAATTATTCTTCGGCCTCTAAATCATACATGCAAAGTTACACGTTCATGGCATTTGGCAAAGATGTAGAGGGTTAGTCAAAGTATCACTGAAACCAATTTTATTCCAATCGGCCAAAGGGGGGCGCTATACGAAGCGTTTGAAAATTCAAACTTCAAACGGGCATAAGTCATGACTCGTTTCGTTTTAAGACATGCAACTTGCTTACACGCGTGCTTTGACTCGAGCGGAAGACATCTGTGTCTTTGTTAAGTAAGCTCCGCCCTTCGATTTTCCGCCATTTTGAGCAGTTTGTAAAACGCGCAAACCCGCTTTTATTCTGGAATTTTCGCGTCACGTGCACAAAACTTTTTTTGCGTGAACTTTCGACCAATATCTAAAGATCTGTCAGATCGGATTTCTTTAAAATTGAAACATGCTTTTTTAAATAATTCAATGAATATTGCAGTTTTATGCAAATTATTCTTCTGCCTCTAAATCATACATGCAAAGTAACATGTTCATGGCATTTGGCAAAGATGTAGAGTGTTAGTCCAAATATCACTAAAACCAATCTTACTCCAATTGGCCAAAGGGGGGCGCTATATCATTTTGAGCAGTTTGTGAAACGCTTAAACCCGTTAGGATTCTTTTGGCAATTTGCATGAAACATTCTACACACAATCTAAGGACCTTTATCTAATATGCCTATGAAGTGCACACACACAAAAAAATAATAATAATAATAAATATAGCTGCAAGCAGCGATAAAGTGGCCAAAGCCAAAAACACCTCAAATCATGAACACAGCCTGCAATGTGCGTGAAATCTTGCAAGCACATTCCCAATAGGTCAAGGAACAGATACCACCCTTCTTACATTGGCCTGTTATAGCGCCACCAGCGGGTCAACTTTTGCACAACACATTTTTGGAACAAAATGGACCAATCTTTGACGTCAGTAACGTCAAAGAGAGCACTGCCTGCGATCTTAACATTTTGTGCTTTTATAGCCATTGTTTTCTGGCTTGAAGCGAGCCCACAATTGTTTCGAAGGAACAATATTTTTCTAGTGACAATATCTAACCGTCATATCAAGTTCTCCTCAAAACTTCGGTTCCTTTCTACTCCTACATACTTAGTGAGAAAATGAAAATAAAAACATCAATGTGTTCAGCTTACTGTGGCGACGTGTGCTATTACTTTTTACAGCAATCGGCCAAATGGTGGCGCTGTAGGAAGCCTTCGAAAGTGCGAACTTTGAACAGGTATAGCTCATGCTCTGTTATACGTACAGCCATGAAACCTGTATACACGTATGCGTCTCCTCATGCCGAACAATTTTTACGCTCTGACTTTTGACCTCTGATCTTTAGATCCCTCAGAATTTGGAATTATATGAAAAACAGTAAAAATCTATCTCCTCCTGGGATCTTTGCGATACGCGCATGAAACTTTTTTCACATGAACTTTGGACCAATACGGTCAAACTAGTCTCGGCGGATTTCTTTTAAAGTGAAATATATTTTATTAATAATTCAATCAATGTTGCGGTTTTATGCAAATTATTCTTCGGCCTCTAAATCATACATGCAAAGTTACACGTTCATGGCATTTGGCAAAGATGTGGAGGGTTAGTCAAAGTATCACTGAAACCAATTTTATTCCAATCGGCCAAAGGGGGGCGCTATACGAAGCGTTTGAAAATTCAAACTTCAAACGGGCATAAGTCATGACTCGTTTCGTTTGAAGACATGCAACTTGTTACACGCGTGCTTTGACTCGAGCGGAAGACATCTGTGTCGTTGTTAAGTAAGCTCCGCCCCCCGATTTTCCGCCATATTGAGCAGTTTGTAAAACGCGTAAACCCGCTTTTATTCTGGAATTTTCACTCCACGTGCACAAAACTTTTTTTACGTGAACTTTGGACCGATATCTAAAGATCTGTCAGATCGGATTTCTTTAAAATTGAAACATGCTTTTTAAAATAAATTCAATGAATATTGCAGTTTTATGCAAATTATTCTTCTGCCTCTAAATCATACATGCAAAGTAACATGTTCATGGCATTTGGCAAAGATGTAGAGTGTTAGTCCAAATATCACTAAAACCAATCTTACCCCAATTGGCCAAAGGGGGGCGCTATATCATTTTGAGCAGTTTGTGAAACGCTTAAACCCGTTAGGATTTATTTTTGCAATTTGCATGAAACATTCTACACACAATCTAAGGACCTTTATCTAAAGTGCACACACAAAAAAAAAATAATAATAATGAATATAGCTGCAAGCAGCGATAAAGTGGCCAAAGCCAAAAACACCTCAAATCATGAACACAGCCTGCAATGTGCGTGAAATCTTGCAAGCACATTCCCAATAGGTCAAGGAGCAGATACCACCCTTCTTACATTGGCCTGTTATAGCGCCACCAGCGGGTCAACTTTTGCACAACACATTTTTGGAACAAAATGGACCAATCTTTGACGTCAGTAACGTCAAAGAGAGCACTGCCTGCGATCTTGACATTTTGTACTTTTATAGCCATTGTTTTCTGGCTTGAAGCGAGCCCACAATTGTTTCGAAGGAACAATATTTTTCTAGTTAAGTGTGCCTATGCATAGCATGGGACACTTATTGTTCTCGCTCATATTTATTTATTTATGTCTGTCCATACGATTCCCCAAAGTTTGGCACGCTACTCCTCCCACAGTTTTTGCACCACACACTCGCGCCATATGTCAAATCGACCGGCTTACCCGGGAATGGTGTGCTAGTAACTTGCTAAGAGAAAGGTTCTATAGTTTAATTGTGGGCTCGCCTATAAGGCGAGCACACTTTAGATATTGTCATTATTTATCTATCAGTCAGTCAGACAGTAGACGGGAACTTCGGTTCCTTTCTACTCCTACATACTTAGTGAGAAAATGAAAATAAAAACATCAATGTGTTCAGTTTACAGTGGCGAAGTGCGCTATTATTTTTTATAGCAATCGGCCAAATGGTGGCGCTGCACGAAGCCTTCGAAAGTGCGAACTTTGAACAGGTATAGCTCATGCTGTGTTTGAGGTACAGGCATGAAACCTGTATACACGTATGCGTCTCCTCATGCCGAACAACTTTTAGCCTCTGACTTTTGACCTCTGACCTTTAGATCTCCCACAATTCGGAATTATATGAAAAACAGTAAAAATCTATCTCCTCCTGGGTTTTTTTCGATACGCGCACAAAACTTTTTTCACATGAACTTTGGACCAATACGGTCAAACTAATCTCGGCGGATTTCTTTTAAAGTGAAATATAATTTTTTAATAATTCAATAAATATTGCAGTTTTATGCAAATTATTCTTCGGCCTCTAAATCATACATGCAAAGTTACACGTTCATGGCATTTGGCAAAGATGTAGAGGGTTAGTCAAGGTATCACTGAAACCAATTTTATTCCAATCGGCCAAAGGGGGGCGCTATACGAAAGGTCTGAAAATTCAAACTTCAAACGGGCATAAGTCATGACTCGTTTCGTTTGAAGACATGCAACTTGTTACACGCGTGCTTTGACTCAAGCGGAAGACATCTGTGTCGTTGTTAAGTAAGCTCCGCCCTTCGATTTTCCGCCACTTTGAGCAGTTTGTAAAACGCGTAAACCCGCTTTTATTCTGGAATTTTCGCGTCACGTGCACAAAACTTTTTTTACGTGAACTTTGGACCGATATCTAAAGATCTGTCAGATCGGATTTCTTTAACATTGAAACATGCTTTTTTAAATAATTCAAACAATATTGCATTTTTATGCAAATTATTCTTCTGCCTCTAAAACATACAAGCAAAGTCACATTTTCATGACAAAATAGTGTAGAGGGTTAGTTCAAATATCACTGAAACCAATCTTACCCCAAATGGCCAAAGGGGGGCGGCTATATAATTTTGAGCAGTTTGTAAAACGCTTAAACCCGTTTTTATTCTAGGATTTTTTTTGCAATTTGCATGAAACATTCTACACACAATCTAAGGACCTTTATCTAACATGCCTATGAAGTGCACACAAAAAATTATAAAATAATAATAATAAATATAGCTGCAAGCAGCGATAAAGTGTCCAAAGCCAAAAACACCTCAAATCATGAACACAGCCTGGGATGTGCGTGAAATCTTGCAAGCACATTCCCAATAGGTCAAGGAACATATACCAACCTTCTCACATTGGCCTGTTATAGCGCCACCAGCGGGTCAACTTTTGCACAACACATTTTTGGAACAAAATGGACCAATCTTTGACGTCAGTAACGTCAAAGAGAGCACTGCCTGCGATCTTGACATTTTGTACTTTTATAGCCATTGTTTTCTGGCTTGAAGCGAGCCCACAATTGTTTCGAAGGAACAATATTTTTCTAGTTGTGGGCTCGCCTATAAGGCGAGCACACTTTAGATATTGTCATTATTTATTTATTTATTTATCTATCAGGCAGTCATATCAAGTATCAAAAAACTTCGGTTCCTTTCTACTCCTACATACTTAGTGAGAAAATGAAAATAAAAACATCAATGTGTTCAGTTTACAGTGGCGAAGTGTGCTATTACTTTTTACAGCAATCGGCCAAATGGTGGCGCTGTAGGAAGCCTTCGAAAGTGCGAACTTTGAACAGGTATAGCTCATGCTGTGTTTGAGGTACAGGCATGAAACCTGTATACACGTATGCGTCTCCTCATGCCGAACAACTTTTAGCCTCTGACTTTTGACCTCTGACCTTTAGATCTCCCACAATTCGGAATTATATGAAAAACAGTAAAAATCTATCTCCTCCTGGGTTTTTTTCGATACGCGCACAAAACTTTTTTCACATGAACTTTGGACCAATACGGTCAAACTAATCTCGGCGGATTTCTTTTAAAGTGAAATATAATTTTTTAATAATTCAATAAATATTGCAGTTTTATGCAAATTATTCTTCGGCCTCTAAATCATACATGCAAAGTTACACGTTCATGGCATTTGGCAAAGATGTAGAGGGTTAGTCAAGGTATCACTGAAACCAATTTTATTCCAATCGGCCAAAGGGGGGCGCTATACGAAGCGTCTGAAAATTCAAACTTCAAACGGGCATAAGTCATGACTCGTTTCGTTTGAAGACATGCAACTTGTTACACGCGTGCTTTGACTCAAGCGGAAGACATCTGTGTCGTTGTTAAGTAAGCTCCGCCCTTCGATTTTCCGCCACTTTGAGCAGTTTGTAAAACGCGTAAACCCGCTTTTATTCTGGAATTTTCGCGTCACGTGCACAAAACTTTTTTTACGTGAACTTTGGACCGATATCTAAAGATCTGTCAGATCGGATTTCTTTAACATTGAAACATGCTTTTTTAAATAATTCAAACAATATTGCATTTTTATGCAAATTATTCTTCTGCCTCTAAAACATACAAGCAAAGTCACATTTTCATGACAAAATAGTGTAGAGGGTTAGTTCAAATATCACTGAAACCAATCTTACCCCAATTGGCCAAAGGGGGGCGCTATATCATTTTGAGCAGTTTGTGAAACGCTTAAACACGTTAGGATTTATTTTTGCAATTTGCATGAAACATTCTACACACAATCTAAGGACCTTTATCTAATATGCCTATGAAGTGCACACACAAAAAAAAAATAATAATAATGAATATAGCTGCAAGCAGCGATAAAGTGGCCAAAGCCAAAAACACCTCAAATCATGAACACAGCCTGCAATGTGTGTGAAATCTTGCAAGCACATTCCCAATAGGTCAAGGAGCAGATACCACCCTTCTTACATTGGCCTGTTATAGCGCCACCAGCGGGTCAACTTTTGCACAACACATTTTTGGAACAAAATGGACCAATCTTTGACGTCAGTAACGTCAAAGAGAGCACTGCCTGCGATCTTGACATTTTGTACTTTTATAGCCATTGTTTTCTGGCTTGAAGCGAGCCCACAATTGTTTCGAAGGAACAATATTTTTCTAGTGACAATATCTAACCGTCATATCAAGTTCTCCTCAAAACTTCGGTTCCTTTCTACTCCTACATACTTAGTGAGAAAATGAAAATAAAAACATCAATGTGTTCAGCTTACTGTGGCGACGTGTGCTATTACTTTTTACAGCAATCGGCCAAATGGTGGCGCTGTAGGAAGCCTTCGAAAGTGCGAACTTTGAACAGATAGAGCTCATGCTCTGTTATACGTACAGTCATGAAACTTGTATACACGTATGCGTCTCCTCATGCCAAACAACTTTTGCACTCTGACTTTTGACCTCTGACCTTTAGATCCCCCAGAATTTTGAATTATATAAAAAACAGTAAAAATCTATCTCCTCCTGGGATTTTTGCGTTACGCGCACAAAACTTTTTTCACATGAACTTTGGACCAATACGGTCAAACTAGTCTCGGCGGATTTCTTTTAAAGTGAAATATAATTTTTTAATACTTCAATCAATATTGCGGTTTTATGCAAATTATTCTTCAGCCTCTAAATCATACATGCAAAGTTACACGTTCATGGCATTTGGCAAAGATGTGGAGGGTTAGTCAAAGTATCACTGAAACCAATTTTATTCCAATCGGCCAAAGGGGGGCGCTATACGAAGCGTTTGAAAATTCAAACTTCAAACGGGCATAAGTCATGACTCGTTTCGTTTGAAGACATGCAACTTGTTACACGCGTGCTTTGACTCAAGCGGAAGACATTTGTGTCGTTGTTAAGTAAGCTCCGCCCTTCGATTTTCCGCCATTTTGAGCAGTTTGTAAAACGCGTAAACCAGCTTTTATTCTGGAATTTTCGCTCCACGTGCACAAAACCTTTTTTACGTGAACTTTGGACCGATATCTAAAGATCTGTCAGATCGGATTTCTTTAAAATTGAAACATGCTTTTTTAAATAAATTCAATGAATATTGCAGTTTTATGCAAATTATTCTTCTGCCTCTAAATCATACATGCAAAGTAACATGTTCATGGTATTTGGCAAAGATGTAGAGTGTTAGTCCAAATATCACTAAAACCAATCTTACCCCAATTGGCCAAAGGGGGGCGCTATATCATTTTGAGCAGTTTGTGAAACGCTTAAACCCGCTAGGATTTCTTTTTGCAATTTGCATGAAACATTCTACACACAATCTAAGGACCTTTATATAATATGCCTATGAAGTGCACACACACACAAAAAAATAATAATAATGAATATAGCTGCAAGCAGCGATAAAGTGGCCAAAGCCAAAAACACCTCAAATCATGAACACAGCCTGCAATGTGCGTGAAATCTTACAAGCACATTCCCAATAGGTCAAGGAACAGATACCACCCTTCTTACATTGGCCTGTTATAGCGCCACCAGCGGGTCAACTTTTGCACAACACATTTTTGGAACAAAATGGACCAATCTTTGACGTCAGTAACGTCAAAGAGAGCACTGCCTGCGATCTTGACATTTTGTACTTTTATAGCCATTGTTTTCTGGCTTGAAGCGAGCCCACAATTGTTTCGAAGGAACAATATTTTTCTAGTTGTGGGCTCGCCTAAAGGCGAGCACACTTTAGATATTGTCATTATTTATTTATTTATTTATTTATATACTATATCAAGTTTTCCTCAATACTTTGGCACCTTTCTACTCCTACATACTTAATGAGAAAATGAAAATAAAAACATCAATGTGTTCAGCTTACAGTGGCGACGTGTGCTATTACTTTATACAGCAATCGGCCAAATGGTGGCGCTGTAGGAAGCCTTCGAAAGTGCGATCTTTGAACAGGTATAGCTCATGCTGTGTTATACATACAGCCATGAAACCTGTATACACTTATGCGTCTCCTCATGCCGAACAACTTTTACCCTCTAACTTTTGACCTCTGACCTTTAGGTCTCCCACAATTCGGAATTATATGAAAAACAGTAAAAATCTATCTCCTCCTGGGTTTTTTTCGATACGCGCACGAAACTTTTTTCACATGAACTTTGGACCAATACGGTCAGATTTATCTCGGCGGATTTCTTTTAAAGTGAAATATCATTTTTTAATAATTCAATAAATATTGCGGTTTTATGCAAATTATTCTTCTGCCTCTAAATCATGCATGCAAAGTTACACGTTCATGGCATTTGGCAAAGATGTGGAGGGTTAGTCAAAGTATCACTGAAACCAATTTTATTCCAATCGGCCAAAGGGGGGCGCTATACGAAGCGTCTGAAAATTCAAACTTCAAACGGGCATAAGTCATGACTCTTTTCGTTTGAAGACATGCAACTTGTTACACGCGTGCTTTGACTCAAGCGGAAGACATCTGTGTCGTTGTTAAGTAAGCTCCGCCCTTCAATTATCCGCCATTTTGAGCAGTTTGTAAAACGCATAAACCCGCTTTTATTCTGGAATTTTCGCGTCACGTGCACAAAACTTTTTTTACGTGAACTTTGGACCGATATCTAAAGATCTGTCAGATCGGATTTCTTTAACATTGAAACATGCTTTTTTAAATAATTCAAACAATATTGCATTTTTATGCAAATTATTCTTCTGCCTCTAAAACATACATGCAAAGTCACATTTTCATGACAAAATAGTGTAGAGGGTTATTTCAAATATCATTGAAACCAATCTTACCCCAAATGGCCAAAGGGTGGCGCTATATAATTTTGAGCAGTTTGTAAAACGCTTAAACCCGTTTTTATTCTAGGATTTTTTTTGCAATTTGCATGAAACATTCTACACGCAATCTAAGGACCTTTATCTAACATGCCTATGAGGTGCACACAAAAAAAATATAAAATAATAATAATAAATATAGCTGCAAGCAGCGATAAAGTGGCCAAAGCCAAAAACACCTTAAATCATGAACACAGCCTGGGATGTGCGTGAAATCTTGCAAGCACATTCCCAATAGGTCAAGGAACAGATACCAACCTTCTCACATTGGCCTGTTATAGCGCCACCAGCGGGTCAACTTTTGCACAACACATTTTTGGAACAAAATGGACCAATCTTTGACGTCAGTAACGTCAAAGAGAGCACTGCCTGCGATCTTGACATTTTGTGCTTTTATAGCCATTGTTTTCTGGCTTGAAGCGAGCCCACAATTGTTTCGAAGGAACAATATTTTTCTAGTGAGAACTTGATATTGTCATATCAAGTTCTCCTCAAAACTTCGGTTCCTTTCTACTCCTACATACTTAGTGAGAAAATGAAAATAAAAACATCAATGTGTTCAGCTTACAGTGGCGAAGTGTGCTATTATTTTATACAGCAATCGGCCAAATGGTGGCGCTGTAGGAAGCCTTCGAAAGTGCGAACTTTGAACAGGTAGAGCTCATGCTCTGTTATACGTACAGCCATGAAACCTGTATACACGTATGCGTCTCCTCATGCCGAACAACTTTTACGCTCTGACTTTTCACCTCTGACCTTTAGATCCCCCAAAATTTGGAATTATATGAAAAACAGTAAAAATCTATCTCCTCCTGGGATTTTCGCGTTATGCTCACAAAACTTTTTTCACATGAACTTTGGACCAATACGGTCAAACTAGTCTCGGCGGATTTCTTTTAAAGTGAAATATAATTTTTTAATAATTCAATCAATATTGCGGTTTTATGCAAATTATTCTTCGGCCTCTAAATCATACATGCAAAGTTACACGTTCATGGCATTTGGCAAAGATGTAGAGGGTTAGTCAAAGTATCACTGAAACCAATTTTATTCCAATCGGCCAAAGGGGGGCGCTATACAAAGCGTTTGAAAATTCAAACTTTAAACGGGCATAAGTCATGCCTTGTTTCGTTTGAAGACATGCAACTTGCTTACACGCGTGCTTTGACTCAAGCAGAAGACATCTGTGTCTTTTTTAAGTAAGCTCCGCCCTTAGATTTTCCGCCATTTTGAGCAGTTTGTAAAACGCTTAAACCCGCTTTTAATCTGGAATTTTCGCGTCACGTTCACAAAACTTTTTTTACATGAACTTTGGACCAATATCTAAAGATCTGTCAGATCGGATTTAAAAGAAAAATTGAAACATGCTTTTTTAATAATTCAATGAATATTGCAGTTTTATGCAAATTATTCTTCTGCCTCTAAATCATACATGCAAAGTAACATGTTCATGGCATTTGGCAAAGATGTAGAGTGTTAGTCCAAATATCACTAAAACCAATCTTACTCCAATTGGCCAAAGGGGGGCGCTATATCATTTTGAGCAGTTTGTGAAACGCTTAAACCCGTTAGGATTTTTTTTAGAAATTTGCATGAAACATTCTACACACAATCTAAGGACCTTTATCTAATATGCCTATGAAGTGCACACACAAAAAAAATTATAATAATAATAATAAATATAGCTGCAAGCAGCGATAAAGTGGCCAAAGCCAAAAACACCTCAAATCATGAACACAGCCTGCAATGTGCGTGAAATCTTGCAAGCACATTCCCAATAGGTCAAGGAACAGATACCACCCTTCTTACATTGGCCTGTTATAGCGCCACCAGCGGGTCAACTTTTGCACAACACATTTTTGGAACAAAATGGACCACTCTTTGACGTCAGTAACGTCAAAGAGAGCACTGCCTGCGATCTTGACATTTTGTACTTTTATAGCCATTGTTTTCTGGCTTGAAGCGAGCCCACAATTGTTTCGAAGGAACAATATTTTTCTAGTGACAATATCTAACCGTCATATCAAGTTCTCCTCAAAACTTCGGTTCCTTTCTACTCCTACATACTTAGACAGAAAATGAAAATAAAAACATCAATGTGTTCAGCTTACAGTGGCGAAGTGTGCTATTATTTTTTACAGCAATCGGCCAAATGGTGGCGCTGTAGGAAGCCTTCGAAAGTGCGAACTTTGAACAGGTATAGCTCATGCTCTGATATACGTACAGCCATGAAACCTGTATACACGTATGCGTCTCCTCATGCCGAACAACTTTTACGCTCTGACTTTTGACCTTTGACCTTTAGATCTCCCACAATTTGGAATTATATGAAAAACAGTAAAAATCTATCTCCTCCTGGGATTTTCGCGTTACGCTCACAAAACCTTTTTCACATGAACTTTGGACCAATACGGTCAAACTAGTCTCGGCGGATTTCTTTTAAAGTGAAATATATTTTTTTAATAATTCAATCCATATTGCGGTTTTATGCAAATTATTCTTCGGCCTCTAAATCAAACATGCAAAGTTACACATTCATGGCATTTGGCAAAGATGTAGAGGGTTAGTCAAAGTATCACTGAAACCAATTTTATTCCAATCGGCCAAAGGGGGGCGCTATACAAAGCGTTTGAAAATTCAAACTTTAAACGGGTATAAGTCATGCCTCGTTTCGTTTGAAGACATGCAACTTGCTTACACGCGTGCTTTGACTCAAGCAGAAGACATCTGTGTCTTTTTTAAGTAAGCTCCGCCCTTAGATTTTCCGCCATATTGAGCAGTTTGTAAAACGCTTAAACCCGCTTTTAATCTGGAATTTTCGCGTCACGTCCACAAAACCTTTTTTTACATGAACTTTGGACCAATATCTAAAGATCTGTCAGATCGGATTTAAAAGAAAAATTGAAACATGCTTTTTTAATAATTCAATGAATATTGCAGTTTTATGCAAATTATTCTTCTGCCTCTAAATCATACATGCAAAGTAACATGTTCATGGCATTTGGCAAAGATGTAGAGTGTTAGTCCAAATATCACTAAAACCAATCTTACTCCAATTGGCCAAAGGGGGGCGCTATATCATTTTGAGCAGTTTGTGAAACGCTTAAACCCGTTAGGATTTTTTTTGCAATTTGCATGAAACATCCTACACACAATCTAAGGACATTTATCTAATAAGCCTATGAAGTGCACACACACAAATAATAATAATAATAATAATAAATATAGCTGCAAGCAGCGATAAAGTGGCCAAAGCCAAAAACACAGCCTGCAATGTGCGTGAAATCTTGCAAGCACATTCCCAATAGGTCAAGGAACAGATACCACCCTTCTTACATTGTCCTGTTATAGTGCCACCAGCGGGTCAACTTTTGCACAACACATTTTTGGAACAAAATGGACCAATCTTTGATGTCAGTAACGTCAAAGAGAGCACTGCCTGCGATCTTGACATTTTGTACATTTATAGCCATTGTTTTCTGGCTTGAAGCGAGCCCACAATTGTTTCGAAGGAACAATATTTTTCTAGTTGTGGGCTCGCCTAAAGGCGAGCACACTTTAGATATTGTCATTATTTATTTATTTATTTATTTATATACTATATCAAGTTCTCCTCAATACTTTGGCACCTTTCTACTCATACATACTTAATGAGAAAATGAAAATAAAAACATAAATGTGTTCAGTTTACAGTGGCGACGTGTGCTATTACTTTATACAGCAATCGGCCAAATGGTGGCGCTGTAGGAAGCCTTCGAAAGTGCGAACTTTGAACAGGTATAGCTCATGCTGTGTTATACATACAGCCATGAAACCTGTATACACGTATGCGTCTCCTCATGCCGAACAACTTTTACCCTCTAACTTTTGACCTCTGACCTTTAGGTCTCCCACAATTCGGAATAATATGAAAAACAGTAAAAATCTATCTCCTCCTGGGATTTTCGCGTCAAGTGCACAAAACTTTTTTCACATGAACTTTGGACCAATACGGTCAGATTTATCTCGGCGGATTTCTTTTAAAGTGAAATATCATTTTTTAATAATTCAATAAATATTGCGGTTTTATGCAAATTATTCTTCTGCCTCTAAATCATGCATGCAAAGTTACACGTTCATGGCATTTGGCAAAGATGTGGAGGGTTAGTCAAAGTATCACTGAAACCAATTTTATTCCAATCGGCCAAAGGGGGGCGCTATACGAAGCGTTTGAAAATTCAAACTTCAAACGGGCATAAGTCATGACTCGTTTCGTTTGAAGACATGCAACTTGTTACACGCGTGCTTTGACTCAAGCGGAAGACATCTGTGTCGTTGTTAAGTAAGCTCCGCCCTTCGATTTTCCGCCACTTTGAGCAGTTTGTAAAACGCGTAAACCCGCTTTTATTCTGGAATTTTCGCGTCACGTGCACAAAACATTTTTTTACATGAACTTTGGACCGATATCTAAAGATCTGTCAGATCGGATTTCTTTAACATTGAAACATGCTTTTTTAAATAATTCAAACAATATTGCATTTTTATGCAAATTATTCTTCTGCCTCTAAAACATACATGCAAAGTCACATTTTCATGACAAAATAGTGTAGAGGGTTAGTTCAAATATCACTGAAACCAATCTTACCCCAAATGGCCAAAGGGGGGCACTATATAATTTTGAGCAGTTTGTAAAACGCTTAAACCCGTTTTTATTCTAGGATTTTTTTTGCAATTTGCATGAAACATTCTACACGCAATCTAAGGACCTTTATCTAACATGCCTATGAAGTGCACACAAAAAAATTATAAAATAATAATAATAAATATAGCTGCAAGCAGCGATAAAGTGGCCAAAGCCAAAAACACCTCAAATCATGAACACAGCCTGGGATGTGCGTGAAATCTTGCAAGCACATTCCCAATAGGTCAAGGAACAGATACCAACCTTCTCACATTGACCTGTTATAGCGCCACCAGCGGGTCAACTTTTGCACAACACATTTTTGGAACAAAATGGACCAATCTTTGACGTCAGTAACGTCAAAGAGAGCACTGCCTGCGATCTTGACATTTTGTGCTTTTATAGCCATTGTTTTCCGGCTTGAAGCGAGCCCACAATTGTTTCGAAGGAACAATATTTTTCTAGTGACAATATCTAACCGTCATATCAAGTTCTCCTCAAAACTTCGGTTCCTTTCTACTCCTACATACTTAGTGAGAAAATGAAAATAAAAACATCAATGTGTTCAGCTTACAGTGGCGAAGTGTGCTATTATTTTTTACAGCAATCGGCCAAATGGTGGCGCTGTAGGAAGCCTTCGAAAGTGCGATCTTTGAACAGGTATAGCTCATGCTGTGTTATACGTACAGCCATGAAACCTTTATACACTTATGCGTCTCCTCATGCCGAACAACTTTTACCCTCTAACTTTTGACCTCTGACCTTTAGGTCTCCCACAATTTGGAATTATATGAAAAACAGTAAAAATCTATCTCCTCCTGGGATTTTTGCATAACGCGCACAAAACTTTTTTCACATGAACTTTGGACCAATGCGGTCAAACTAGTCTCGGCGGATTTCTTTTAAAGTGAAATATAATTGTTTTATAATTCAATCAATATTGCGGTTTTATGCAAATTATTCTTCGGCCTCTAAATCATACATGCAAAGTTACACGTTCATGGCATTTGGCAAAGATGTGGAGGGTTAGTCAAAGTATCACTGAAACCAATTTTATTCCAATCGGCCAAAGGGGGGCGCTATACGAAGCGTTTGAAAATCCAAACTTCAAACGGGCATAAGTCATGACTCGTTTCGTTTGAAGACATGCAACTTGTTACACGCGTGCTTTGACTCAAACGGAAGACATCTGTGTCGTTGTTAAGTAAGCTCCGCCCTTCGATTTTCCGCCATTTTGAGCAGTTTGTAAAACGCGTAAACCCGCTATTATTCTGGAATTTTCACGTCACGTGCACAAAACCTTTTTTACGTGAACTTTGGACCGATATCTAAAGATCTGTCAGATCGGATTTTTTTAACATTGAAACATGCTTTTTTAAATAATTCAAACAATATTGCATTTTTATGCAAATTATTCTTCTGCCTCTAAATCATACATGCAAAGTCACATTTTCATGACAAAATAGTGTAGAGGGTTAGTTCAAATATCACTTACCCCAAATGGCCAAAGGGGGGCGCTATATAATTTTGAGCAGTTTGTAAAACGCTTAAACCCGTTTTTATTCTAGGATTTTTTTTGCAATTTGCATGAAACATTCTACACGCAATCTAAGGACCTTTATCTAACATGCCTATGAAGTGCACACAAAAAAATTATAAAATAATAATAATAAATATAGCTGCAAGCAGCGATAAATTGTCCAAAGCCAAAAACACCTCAAATCATGAACACAGCCTGGGATGTGCGTGAAATCTTGCAAGCACATTCCCAATAGGTCAAGGAACAGATACCAACCTTCTCACATTGGCCTGTTAAAACGCCACCAGCGGGTCAACTTTTGCATAACACATTTTTGGAACAAAATGGATCAATCTTTGACGTCAGTAACGTCAAAGAGAGCACTGCCTGCGATCTTGACATTTTGTGCTTTTATAGCCATCTAAATCATACATACAAAGTCACACGTTCATGGCATTTGGCAAAGATGTGGAGGGTTAGTCAAAGTATCACTGAAACCAATTTTATTCCAATCGGCCAAAGGGGGGCGCTATACGAAGCGTTTGAAAATTCAAACTTCAAACGGGCATAAGTCATGACTCGTTTCGTTTGAAGACATGCAACTTGTTACACGCGTGCTTTGACTCAAGCGGAAGACATCTGTGTCGTTGTTAAGTAAGCTCCGCCCCCCGATTTTCCGCCATATTGAGCAGTTTGTAAAACGCGTAAACCCGCTTTTATTCTGGAATTTTCACTCCACGTGCACAAAACTTTTTTTACGTGAACTTTGGACCGATATCTAAAGATCTGTCAGATCGGATTTCTTTAAAATTGAAACATTCATTAAAATAAATTCAATGAATATTGCAGTTTTATGCAAATTATTCTTCTGCCTCTAAATCATACATGCAAAGTAACATGTTCATGGCATTTGGCAAAGATGTAGAGTGTTAGTCCAAATATCACTAAAACCAATCTTACCCCAATTGGCCAAAGGGGGGCGCTATATCATTTTGAGCAGTTTGTGAAACGCTTAAACCCGTTAGGATTTATTTTTGCAATTTGCATGAAACATTCTACACACAATCTAAGGACCTTTATCTAATATGCCTATGAAGTGCACACACACAAAAAAAATAATAATAATGAATATAGCTGCAAGCAGCGATAAAGTGGCCAAAGCCAAAAACACCTCAAATCATGAACACAGCCTGCAATGTGCGTGAAATCTTGCAAGCACATTCCCAATAGGTCAAGGAGCAGATACCACCCTTCTTACATTGGCCTGTTATAGCGCCACCAGCGGGTCAACTTTTGCACAACACATTTTTGGAACAAAATGGACCAATCTTTGACGTCAGTAACGTCAAAGAGAGCACTGCCTGCGATCTTGACATTTTGTACTTTTATAGCCATTGTTTTCTGGCTTGAAGCGAGCCCACAATTGTTTCGAAGGAACAATATTTTTCTAGTGACAATATCTAACCGTCATATCAAGTTCTCCTCAAAACTTCGGTTCCTTTCTACTCCTACATACTTAGTGAGAAAATGAAAATAAAAACATCAATGTGTTCAGCTTACTGTGGCGACGTGTGCTATTACTTTTTACAGCAATCGGCCAAATGGTGGCGCTGTAGGAAGCCTTCGAAAGTGTGAACTTTGAACAGGTATAGCTCATGCTCTGTTATACGTACAGCCATGAAACCTGTATACACGTATGCGTCTCCTCATGCCGAACAATTTTTACGCTCTGACTTTTGACCTCTGATCTTTAGATCCCTCAGAATTTGGAATTATATGAAAAACAGTAAAAATCTATCTCCTCCTGGGATCTTTGCGATACGCGCATGAAACTTTTTTCACATGAACTTTGGACCAATACGGTCAAACTAGTCTCGGCGGATTTCTTTTAAAGTGAAATATATTTTATTAATAATTCAATCAATGTTGCGGTTTTATGCAAATTATTCTTCGGCCTCTAAATCATACATGCAAAGTTACACGTTCATGGCATTTGGCAAAGATGTGGAGGGTTAGTCAAAGTATCACTGAAACCAATTTTATTCCAATCGGCCAAAGGGGGGCGCTATACGAAGCGTTTGAAAATTCAAACTTCAAACGGGCATAAGTCATGACTCGTTTCGTTTGAAGACATGCAACTTGTTACACGCGTGCTTTGACTCGAGCGGAAGACATCTGTGTCGTTGTTAAGTAAGCTCCGCCCCCCGATTTTCCGCCATATTGAGCAGTTTGTAAAACGCGTAAACCCGCTTTTATTCTGGAATTTTCACTCCACGTGCACAAAACTTTTTTTACGTGAACTTTGGACCGATATCTAAAGATCTGTCAGATCGGATTTCTTTCAAATTGAAACATGCTTTTTAAAATAAATTCAATGAATATTGCAGTTTTATGCAAATTATTCTTCTGCCTCTAAATCATACATGCAAAGTAACATGTTCATGGCATTTGGCAAAGATGTAGAGTGTTAGTCCAAATATCACTAAAACCAATCTTACCCCAATTGGCCAAAGGGGGGCGCTATATCATTTTGAGCAGTTTGTGAAACGCTTAAACCCGTTAGGATTTATTTTTGCAATTTGCATGAAACATTCTACACACAATCTAAGGACCTTTATCTAATATGACTATCAAGTGCACAGTCTGCACACACACAAAAAAAAATAATAATAATGAATATAGCTGCAAGCAGCGATAAAGTGGCCAAAGCCAAAAACACCTCAAATCATGAACACAGCCTGCAATGTGCGTGAAATCTTGCAAGCACATTCCCAATAGGTCAAGGAACAGATACCACCCTTCTTACATTGGCCTGTTATAGCGCCACCAGCGGGTCAACTTTTGCACAACACATTTTTGGAACAAAATGGACCAATCTTTGACGTCAGTAACGTCAAAGAGAGCACTGCCTGCGATCTTGACATTTTGTACTTTTATAGCCATTGTTTTCTGGCTTGAAGCGAGCCCACAATTGTTTCGAAGGAACAATATTTTTCTAGTGACAATATCTAACCGTCATATCAAGTTCTCCTCAAAACTTCGGTTCCTTTCTACTCCTACATACTTAGTGAGAAAATGAAAATAAAAACATCAATGTGTTCAGCTTACTGTGGCGATGTGTGCTATTACTTTTTACAGCAATCGGCCAAATGGTGGCGCTGTAGGAAGCCTTCGAAAGTGCGAACTTTGAACAGGTATAGCTCATGCTCTGTTATACGTACAGCCATGAAACCTGTATACACGTATGCGTCTCCTCATGCCGAACAATTTTTACGCTCTGACTTTTGACCTCTGATCTTTAGATCCCTCAGAATTTGGAATTATATGAAAAACAGTAAAAATCTATCTCCTCCTGGGATCTTTGCGATACGCGCATGAAACTTTTTTCACATGAACTTTGGACCAATACGGTCAAACTAGTCTCGGCGGATTTCTTTTAAAGTGAAATATATTTTATTAATAATTCAATCAATGTTGCGGTTTTATGCAAATTATTCTTCGGCCTCTAAATCATACATGCAAAGTTACACGTTCATGGCATTTGGCAAAGATGTGGAGGGTTAGTCAAAGTATCACTGAAACCAATTTTATTCCAATCGGCCAAAGGGGGGCGCTATACGAAGCGTTTGAAAATTCAAACTTCAAACGGGCATAAGTCATGACTCGTTTCGTTTGAAGACATGCAACTTGTTACACGCGTGCTTTGACTCGAGCGGAAGACATCTGTGTCGTTGTTAAGTAAGCTCCGCCCCCCGATTTTCCGCCATATTGAGCAGTTTGTAAAACGCGTAAACCCGCTTTTATTCTGGAATTTTCACTCCACGTGCACAAAACTTTTTTTACGTGAACTTTGGACCGATATCTAAAGATCTGTCAGATCGGATTTCTTTAAAATTGAAACATGCTTTTTTAAATAAATTCAATGAATATTGCAGTTTTATGCAAATTATTCTTCTGCCTCTAAATCATACATGCAAAGTAACATGTTCATGGTATTTGGCAAAGATGTAGAGTGTTAGTCCAAATATCACTAAAACCAATCTTACCCCAATTGGCCAAAGGGGGGCGCTATATCATTTTGAGCAGTTTGTGAAACGCTTAAACCCGTTAGGATTTATTTTTGCAATTTGCATGAAACATTCTACACACAATCTAAGGACCTTTATCTAATATGCCTATGAAGTGCACACACACAAAAAAAATAATAATAATGAATATAGCTGCAAGCAGCGATAAAGTGGCCAAAGCCAAAAACACCTCAAATCATGAACACAGCCTGCATTGTGCGTGAAATCTTGCAAGCACATTCCCAATAGGTCAAGGAGCAGATACCACCCTTCTTACATTGGCCTGTTATAGCGCCACCAGCGGGTCAACTTTTGCACAACACATTTTTGGAACAAAATGGACCAATCTTTGACGTCAGTAACGTCAAAGAGAGCACTGCCTGCGATCTTGACATTTTGTACTTTTATAGCCATTGTTTTCTGGCTTGAAGCGAGCCCACAATTGTTTCGAAGGAACAATATTTTTCTAGTGACAATATCTAACCGTCATATCAAGTTCTCCTCAAAACTTCGGTTCCTTTCTACTCCTACATACTTAGACAGAAAATGAAAATAAAAACATCAATGTGTTCAGCTTACAGTGGCGAAGTGTGCTATTATTTTTTACAGCAATCGGCCATATGGTGGCGCTGTAGGAAGCCTTCGAAAGTGCGAACTTTGAACAGATAGAGCTCATGCTCTGTTATACGTACAGTCATGAAACTTGTATACACGTATGCGTCTCCTCATGCCGAACCACTTTTGCACTCTGACTTTTGACCTCTGACCTTTAGATCCCCCAGAATTTTGAATTATATAAAAAACAGTAAAAATCTATCTCCTCCTGGGATTTTTGCGTTACGCGCACAAAACCTTTTTCACATGAACTTTGGACCAATACGGTCAAACTAGTCTCGGCGGATTTCTTTTAAAGTGAAATATAATTTTTTAATACTTCAATCAATATTGCGGTTTTATGCAAATTATTCTTCAGCCTCTAAATCATACATGCAAAGTTACACGTTCATGGCATTTGGCAAAGATGTGGAGGGTTAGTCAAAGTATCACTGAAACCAATTTTATTCCAATCGGCCAAAGGGGGGCGCTATACGAAGCGTTTGAAAATTCAAACTTCAAACGGGCATAAGTCATGACTCGTTTCGTTTGAAGACATGCAACTTGTTACACGCGTGCTTTGACTCAAGCGGAAGACATCTGTGTCGTTGTTAAGTAAGCTCCGCCCTTCGATTTTCCGCCTTTTTGAGCAGTTTGTAAAACGCGTAAACCCGCTTTTATTCTGGAATTTTCGCTCCACGTGCACAAAACTTTTTTTACGTGAACGTTGGACCGATATCTAAAGATCTGTCAGATCGGATTTCTTTAAAATTGAAACATGCTTTTTTTAAATAAATTCAATGAATATTGCAGTTTTATGCAAATTATTCTTCTGCCTCTAAATCATACATGCAAAGTAACATGTTCATGGTATTTGGCAAAGATGTAGAGTGTTAGTCCAAATATCACTAAAACCAATCTTACCCCAATTGGCCAAAGGGGGGCGCTATATCATTTTGAGCAGTTTGTGAAACGCTTAAACCCGTTAGGATTTCTTTTTGCAATTTGCATGAAACATTCTACACACAATCTAAGGACCTTTATATAATATGCCTATGAAGTGCACACACACACAAAAAAATAATAATAATGAATATAGCTGCAAGCAGCGATAAAGTGGCCAAAGCCAAAAACACCTCAAATCATGAACACAGCCTGCAATGTGCGTGAAATCTTACAAGCACATTCCCAATAGGTCAAGGAACAGATACCACCCTTCTTACATTGGCCTGTTATAGCGCCACCAGCGGGTCAACTTTTGCACAACACATTTTTGGAACAAAATGGACCAATCTTTGACGTCAGTAACGTCAAAGAGAGCACTGCCTGCGATCTTGACATTTTGTACTTTTATAGCCATTGTTTTCTGGCTTGAAGCGAGCCCACAATTGTTTCGAAGGAACAATATTTTTCTAGTGACAATATCTAACCGTCATATCAAGTTCTCCTCAAAACTTCGGTTCCTTTCTACTCCTACATACTTAGTGAGAAAATGAAAATAAAAACATCAATGTGTTCAGCTTACTGTGGCGACGTGTGCTATTACTTTTTACAGCAATCGGCCAAATGGTGGCGCTGTAGGAAGCCTTCGAAAGTGCGAACTTTGAACAGGTATAGCTCATGCTCTGTTATACGTACAGCCATGAAACCTGTATACACGTATGCGTCTCCTCATGCCGAACAATTTTTACGCTCTGACTTTTGACCTCTGATCTTTAGATCCCTCAGAATTTGGAATTATATGAAAAACAGTAAAAATCTATCTCCTCCTGGGATCTTTGCGATACGTGCATGAAACTTTTTTCACATGAACTTTGGACCAATACGGTCAAACTAGTCTCGGCGGATTTCTTTTAAAGTGAAATATATTTTATTAATAATTCAATCAATGTTGCGGTTTTATGCAAATTATTCTTCGGCCTCTAAATCATACATGCAAAGTTACACGTTCATGGCATTTGGCAAAGATGTGGAGGGTTAGTCAAAGTATCACTGAAACCAATTTTATTCCAATCGGCCAAAGGGGGGCGCTATACGAAGCGTTTGAAAATTCAAACTTCAAACGGGCATAAGTCATGACTCGTTTCGTTTGAAGACATGCAACTTGTTACACGCGTGCTTTGACTCGAGCGGAAGACATCTGTGTCGTTGTTAAGTAAGCTCCGCCCCCCGATTTTCCGCCATATTGAGCAGTTTGTAAAACGCGTAAACCCGCTTTTATTCTGGAATTTTCACTCCACGTGCACAAAACTTTTTTTACGTGAACTTTGGACCGATATCTAAAGATCTGTCAGATCGGATTTCTTTAAAATTGAAACATGCTTTTTAAAATAAATTCAATGAATATTGCAGTTTTATGCAAATTATTCTTCTGCCTCTAAATCATACATGCAAAGTAACATGTTCATGGCATTTGGCAAAGATGTAGAGCGTTAGTCCAAATATCACTAAAACCAATCTTACCCCAATTGGCCAAAGGGGGGCGCTATATCATTTTGAGCAGTTTGTGAAACGCTTAAACCCGTTAGGATTTATTTTTGCAATTTGCATGAAACATTCTACACACAATCTAAGGACCTTTATCTAAAGTGCACACACAAAAAAATAATAATAATAATGAATATAGCTGCAAGCAGCGATAAAGTGGCCAAAGCCAAAAACACCTCAAATCATGAACACAGCCTGCAATGTGCGTGAAATCTTGCAAGCACATTCCCAATAGGTCAAGGAGCAGATACCACCCTTCTCACATTGGCCTGTTATAGCGCCACCAGCGGGTCAACTTTTGCACAACACATTTTTGGAACAAAATGGACCAATCTTTGACGTCAGTAACGTCAAAGAGAGCACTGCCTGCGATCTTGACATTTTGTACTTTTATAGCCATTGTTTTCTGGCTTGAAGCGAGCCCACAATTGTTTCGAAGGAACAATATTTTTCTAGTGACAATATCTAACCGTCATATCAAGTTCTCCTCAAAACTTCGGTTCCTTTCTACTCCTACATACTTAGACAGAAAATGAAAATAAAAACATCAATGTGTTCAGCTTACAGTGGCGAAGTGTGCTATTATTTTTTACAGCAATCGGCCAAATGGTGGCGCTGTAGGAAGCCTTCGAAAGTGCGAACTTTGAACAGATGGAGCTCATGCTCTGTTATACGTACAGTCATGAAACCTGTATACACGTATGCGTCTCCTCATGCCGAACAACTTTTACGCTCTGACTTTTGACCTCTGACCTTTATATCCCCCAGAATTTTGAATTATATAAAAAACAGTAAAAATCTATCTCCTCCTGGGATTTTTGCGTTACGCGCACAAAACTTTTTTCACATGAACTTTGGACCAATACGGTCAAACTAGTCTCGGCGGATTTCTTTTAAAGTGAAATATATTTTTTTAATAATTCAATCAATATTGCGGTTTTATGCAAATTATTCTTCGGCCTCTAAATCATACATGCAAAGTTACACGTTCATGGCATTTGGCAAAGATGTGGAGGGTTAGTCAAAGTATCACTGAAACCAATTTTATTCCAATCGGCCAAAGGGGGGCGCTATACGAAGCGTTTGAAAATTCAAACTTCAAACGGGCATAAGTCATGACTCGTTTCGTTTGAAGACATGCAACTTGTTACACGCGTGCTTTGACTCAAGCGGAAGACATCTGTGTCGTTGTTAAGTAAGCTCCGCCCTTCAATTTTCCGCCATTTTGAGCAGTTTGTAAAACGCGTAAACCCGCTTTTATTCTGGAATTTTCGCTCCACGTGCACAAAACTTTTTTTACGTGAACTTTGGACCGATATCTAAAGATCTGTCGGATCGGATTTCTTTAAAATTGAAACATGCTTTTTAAAATAAATTCAATGAATATTGCAGTTTTATGCAAATTATTCTTCTGCCTCTAAATCATACATGCAAAGTAACATGTTCATGGCATTTGGCAAAGATGTAGAGTGTTAGTCCAAATATCACTAAAACCAATCTTACCCCAATTGGCCAAAGGGGGGCGCTATATCATTTTGAGCAGTTTGTGAAACGCTTAAACCCGTTAGGATTTTTTTTTGCAATTTGCATGAAACATTCTACACACAATCTAAGGACCTTTATCTAATATGCCTATGAAGTGCACACACACAAAATAATAATAATAATGAATATAGCTGCAAGCAGCGATAAAGTGGCCAAAGCCAAAAACACCTCAAATCATGAACACAGCCTGCAATGTGCGTGAAATCTTGCAAGCACATTCCCAATAGGTCAAGGAACAGATATCACCCTTCTTACATTGGCCTGTTATAGCGCCACCAGCGGGTCAACTTTTGCACAACACATTTTTGGAACAAAATGGACCAATCTTTGACCTCAGTAACGTCAAAGAGAGCACTGCCTGCGATCTTGCCGTTTTGTACTTTTATAGCCATTGTTTTCTGGCTTGAAGCGAGCCCACAATTGTTTCGAAGGAACAATATTTTTCTAGTGACAATATCTAACCGTCATATCAAGTTCTCCTCAAAACTTCGGTTCCTTTCTACTCCTACATACTTAGTGAGAAAATGAAAATAAAAACATCAATGTGTTCAGCTTACTGTGGCGACGTGTGCTATTACTTTTTACAGCAATCGGCCAAATGGTGGCGCTGTAGGAAGCCTTCGAAAGTGCGAACTTTGAACAGGTATAGCTCATGCTCTGTTATACGTACAGCCATGAAACCTGTATACACGTATGCGTCTCCTCATGCCGAACAATTTTTACGCTCTGACTTTTGACCTCTGATCATTAGATCCCTCAGAATTTGGAATTATATGAAAAACAGTAAAAATCTATCTCCTCCTGGGATCTTTGCGATACGCGCATGAAACTTTTTTCACATGAACTTTGGACCAATACGGTCAAACTAGTCTCGGCGGATTTCTTTTAAAGTGAAATATATTTTATTAATAATTCAATCAATGTTGCGGTTTTATGCAAATTATTCTTCGGCCTCTAAATCATACATGCAAAGTTACACGTTCATGGCATTTGGCAAAGATGTGGAGGGTTAGTCAAAGTATCACTGAAACCAATTTTATTCCAATCGGCCAAAGGGGGGCGCTATACGAAGCGTTTGAAAATTCAAACTTCAAACGGGCATAAGTCATGACTCGTTTCGTTTGAAGACATGCAACTTGTTACACGCGTGCTTTGACTCGAGCGGAAGACATCTGTGTCGTTGTTAAGTAAGCTCCGCCCCCCGATTTTCCGCCATATTGAGCAGTTTGTAAAACGCGCAAACCCGCTTTTATTCTGGAATTTTCACTCCACGTGCACAAAACTTTTTTACGTGAACTTTGGACCGATATCTAAAGATCTGTCAGATCGGATTTCTTTAAAATTGAAACATGCTTTTTAAAATAAATTCAATGAATATTGCAGTTTTATGCAAATTATTCTTCTGCCTCTAAATAATACATGCAAAGTAACATGTTCATGGCATTTGGCAAAGATGTAGAGTGTTAGTCCAAATATCACTAAAACCAATCTTACCCCAATTGGCCAAAGGGGGGCGCTATATCATTTTGAGCAGTTTGTGAAACGCTTAAACCCGTTAGGATTTATTTTTGCAATTTGCATGAAACATTCTACACACAATCTAAGGACCTTTATCTAAAGTGCACACACAAAAAAAAAATAATAATAATGAATATAGCTGCAAGCAGCGATAAAGTGGCCAAAGCCAAAAACACCTCAAATCATGAACACAGCCTGCAATGTGCGTGAAATCTTGCAAGCACATTCCCAATAGGTCAAGGAGCAGATACCACCCTTCTCACATTGGCCTGTTATAGCGCCACCAGCGGGTCAACTTTTGCACAACACATTTTTGGAACAAAATGGACCAATCTTTGACGTCAGTAACGTCAAAGAGAGCACTGCCTGCGATCTTGACATTTTGTACTTTTATAGCCATTGTTTTCTGGCTTGAAGCGAGCCCACAATTGTTTCGAAGGAACAATATTTTTCTAGTGACAATATCTAACCGTCATATCAAGTTCTCCTCAAAACTTCGGTTCCTTTCTACTCCTACATACTTAGTGAGAAAATGAAAATAAAAACATCAATGTGTTCAGCTTACTGTGGCGACGTGTGCTATTACTTTTTACAGCAATCGGCCAAATGGTGGCGCTGTAGGAAGCCTTCGAAAGTGCGAACTTTGAACAGGTATAGCTCATGCTCTGTTATACGTACAGCCATGAAACCTGTATACACGTATGCGTCTCCTCATGCCGAACAATTTTTACGCTCTGACTTTTGACCTCTGATCTTTAGATCCCTCAGAATTTGGAATTATATGAAAAACAGTAAAAATCTATCTCCTCCTGGGATCTTTGCGATACGCGCATGAAACTTTTTTCACATGAACTTTGGACCAATACGGTCAAACTAATCTCGGCGGATTTCTTTTAAAGTGAAATATAATTTTTTAATAATTCCATCAATATTGCGGTTTTATGCAAATTATTCTTCGGCCTCTAAATCATACATGCAAAGTTACACGTTCATGGCATTTGGCAAAGATGTGGAGGGTTAGTCAAAGTATCACTGAAACCAATTTTATTCCAATCGGCCAAAGGGGGGCGCTATACGAAGCGTCTGAAAATTCAAACTTCAAACGGGCTTAAGTCATGACTCGTTTCGTTTGAAGACATGCAACTTGTTACACGCGTGCTTTGACTCAAGCGGAAGACATCTGTGTCGTTGTTAAGTAAGCTCCGCCCTTCGATTTTCCGCCACTTTGAGCAGTTTGTAAAACGCGTAAACCCGCTTTTATTCTGGAATTTTCGCGTCACATGCACAAAACTTTTTTCACGTGAACTTTGGACCAATATCTAAAGATCTGTCAGATCGGATTTCTTTAACATTGAAACATGCTTTTTTAAATAATTCAAACAATATTGCATTTTTATGCAAATTATTCTTCTGCCTCTAAAACATACAAACAAAGTCACATTTTCATGACAAAATAGTGTAGAGGGTTAGTTCAAATATCACTGAAACCAATCTTACCCCAAATGGCCAAAGGGGGGCGCTATATAATTTTGAGCAGTTTGTAAAACGCTTAAACCCGTTTTTATTCTAGGATTTTTTTTGCAATTTGCATGAAACATTCTACACGCAATCTAAGGACCTTTATCTAACATGCCTATGAAGTGCACACAAAAAAATTATAAAATAATAATAATAAATATAGCTGCAAGCAGCGATAAAGTGTCCAAAGCCAAAAACACCTCAAATCATGAACACAGCCTGGGATGTGCGTGAAATCTTGCAAGCACATTCCCAATAGGTCAAGGAACAGATACCAACCTTCTCACATTGGCCTGTTATAGCGCCACCAGCGGGTCAACTTTTGCACAACACATTTTTGGAACAAAATGGACCAATCTTTGACGTCAGTAACGTCAAAGAGAGCACTGCCTGCGATCTTGACATTTTGTGCTTTTATAGCCATTGTTTTCTGGCTTGAAGCGAGCCCACAATTGTTTCGAAGGAACAATATTTTTCTAGTTGATATTAATTTATTAGTGAATTAATTTTCCCCCATTGACTTATAATGGGAATGGCAAAAACTCACATTCAATTATTTTTCTCTCGCAAACCATAGGGGCTACAGTTTCAAGACTTGGATAGGAGGTTCATAATGATTTCAAGGATTAAATAAAAAATAATAGTGTCATTTGTCCTCATGGTGGTGCTAGAACAGCCCACTTTACGTTTTGGCCTGTAACTGTTGAACCGTAGCTCGGAAAATTAAAATTCTTTTTTCCCTGGATTCCTTGGGTCAAGACGCATCACCCCCTATAGGCCACGCCCATTTGCGCCAGGATAGATTTTCCGCCATCTTGAATTTTCTCCAAAACACACTTTTTGCTCCTTTTCCGACATATTTTCTTCAAATTGCACAAAAAACGGTACACATGATCTATGAACCCATGCAATGAACATACTCAAGGGATATTGCGATAGTCCATTACGTTCGTTCGTAACGCGCTTCCAAATTTAGCGGGAGGGGCCCGTTTTGCAAACAATAGCCATAAATCACAAACAAAAGGTCCAGTCAACACTGAATTTCAACCACAGGTCGGGGGTGGCATACTCAACGATCCCCAAAAGCATTTCCAATTGGCCACATGGTGGCGCTATAACGGACCACTTGCCTCGTAACTCTTGAACCATAGGTCGGAGAATTAAAATTCTTTTTTCCCTGGATTCCTTGGGTCACGACGCATCTCTCCATATAGGACACGCCAATTTGCACATGGGAAGATTTTTCACCATTTCAAATTTTCTCCAAAACACACTTTTTGCATTTTTTCCTACATATTTTCTTCAAATGTCACAAAAATGGGTACACATGATCTACTAACCCATGCAATGAACATAGTCAAGGGATATGTCTATAGTCCATACCATTCGTTCGTAACGGGCTTCCAGAGTTAGCGGGAGGGGCCCGTTTTGCAAATAATAGCCATAAATCACAAACAAAACGTTGAGTCAGCAATGAATTTCAACCACAGGCTGCGGGTGGCTTACTCAAGGAATCCCCAAAAGCGTTTCCAATTCGACCCGTAGGGGGGCGTCACAAACGCGCAAAACGTAATTGTCCCCATTGACTTATAATGGGAGAAAGCAGAAATTCACATTCAAGTATTTTTCTTTCGCAAAGCATAGGGGCTACAGTTTCAAACCTTGCAGAGGAGATTCATAATGATTTTAAGAATAAATCAAAAAATAATTACATCACTCATCCTCATGGTGGCGCTATAACGGCCCACTTTACGTTTTGCCCCGTAACTCTTGAACCGTAGATCGGAAAATTAAAATTATTTTTTCCCTGGATTCCTTGGGTCAAGACGCATCTCTCGATATAGGCCACGCCCATTTGCGTAGGGATAGATTTTCCGCCATCTTGAATTTTCTCCAAAACACACTTTTTGCTCCTTTTCCTACATATTTTCTTCAAATGTCTTAAAAACCGGTACACTTGATCTATGAAGCCACGCGATAAACATAGTCAAAGGATATTTCGATAGTCCATACCGTTCGTTCGTAATGCGCTTCCAAACTTAGCGGGAGGGGCACGTTTCGCAAACAATAGCCATAAATCACAAACAATAGGTCGAGTCAACACCGAATTTCAACCACAGGTCGGGGGTGGCATACTCAACGGATCCCCAAAAGCATTTCCACTTCGACCCCTAGGGGGCGTCACAAACGCGCGAAACGTAACCGTTTCGTGCCAGAACGCGTTTTTCACGGGGACCGACCCTCTCGCAACGAAACGCAGACGACTCGGCGGACGGTCTCACCGTCCGAACCGCCGCACGAGGTCGCGCATTTAGCGCGCTGCAGGCACACTTGTCAAAATTGACTCTGTCAATTCTAGTTGTGGGCTCGCCAGTACCTGGCGAGCACACTTTAGATATTGTCATTATTTATTTATTTAGTAAGTAGACGGGATTTTCGGTTCCTTTCTACTCCTACATACTTAGTGAGAAAATGAAAATAAAAACATCAATGTGTTCAGCTTACAGTGGCGATGTGTGCTATTACTTTATACAGCAATCGGCCAAATGGTGGCGCTGTAGGAAGCCTTCGAAAGTGCGATCTTTGAACAGGTATAGCTCATGCTGTGTTATACATACAGCCATGAAACCTGTATACACTTATGCGTCTCCTCATGCCGAACAACTTTTACCCTCTAACTTTTGACCTCTGACCTTTAGGTCTCCCACAATTCGGAATTATATGAAAAACAGTAAAAATCTATCTCCTCCTGGGATTTTCGCGTCAAGCGCACAAAACTTTTTTCACATGAACTTTGAACCTATATCTACACAGGCTATGTGGTGAGAAGTTTGTACGTTAAATAATGATTTTTTAATAATTCAATAAATATTGCGGTTTTATGCAAATTATTCTTCTGCCTCTAAATCATGCATGCAAAGTTACACGTTCATGGCATTTGGCAAAGATGTGGAGGGTTAGTCAAAGTATCACTGAAACCAATTTTATTCCAATCGGCCAAAGGGGGGCGCTATACGAAGCGTTTGAAAATTCAAACTTCAAACGGGCATAAGTCATGACTCGTTTCGTTTGAAGACATGCAACTTGTTACACGCGTGCTTTGACTCAAGCGGAAGACATCTGTGTCGTTGTTAAGTAAGCTCCGCCCTTCGATTTTCCGCCACTTTGAGCAGTTTGTAAAACGCGTAAACCCGCTTTTATTCTGGAATTTTCGCGTCACGTGCACAAAACATTTTTTTACATGAACTTTGGACCGATATCTAAAGATCTGTCAGATCGGATTTCTTTAACATTGAAACATGCTTTTTTAAATAATTCAAACAATATTGCATTTTTATGCAAATTATTCTTCTGCCTCTAAAACATACAAGCAAAGTCACATTTTCATGACAAAATAGTGTAGAGGGTTAGTTCAAATATCACTGAAACCAATCTTACCCCAAATGGCCAAAGGGGGGCGCTATATAATTTTGAGCAGTTTGTAAAACGCTTAAACCCGTTTTTATTCTAGGATTTTTTTTGCAATTTGCATGAAACATTCTACACGCAATCTAAGGACCTTTATCTAACATGCCTATGAAGTGCACACAAAAAAATTATAAAATAATAATAATAAATATAGCTGCAAGCAGCGATAAAGTGTCCAAAGCCAAAAACACCTCAAATCATGAACACAGCCTGGGATGTGCGTGAAATCTTGCAAGCACATTCCCAATAGGTCAAGGAACAGATACCAACCTTCTCACATTGGCCTGTTATAGCGCCACCAGCGGGTCAACTTTTGCACAACACATTTTTGGAACAAAATGGACCAATCTTTGACGTCAGTAACGTCAAAGAGAGCACTGCCTGCGATCTTGACATTTTGTGCTTTTATAGCCATTGTTTTCCGGCTTGAAGCGAGCCCACAATTGTTTCGAAGGAACAATATTTTTCTAGTTTATTTATCTATCAGGCAGTCATATAGTAGACGGGAACTTCGGTTCCTTTCTACTCCTACATACTTAGTGAGAAAATGAAAATAAAAACATCAATGTGTTCAGTTTACAGTGGAGAAGTGTGCTATTATTTTCTATAGCAATCGGCCAAATGGTGGCGCTGTAGGAAGCCTTCGAAAGTGCGAACTTTGAACAGGTATAGCTCATGCTGTGTTTGAGTTACAGTCATGAAACCTGTATACACGTATGCGTCTCCTCATGCCGAACAACTTTTACCCTCTAACTTTTGACCTCTGACCTTTAGGTCTCCCACAATTCGGAATTATATGAAAAACAGTAAAAATCTATCTCCTCCTGGGATTTTTGCGATACGCGCATTAAACTTTTTTCACATGAACTTTGGACCAATACGGTCAAACTAGTCTCGGCGGATGTCTTTTAAAGGGAAATATAATTTTTTAATAATTCAATCAATATTGCGGTTTTATGCAAATTATTCTTCGGCCTCTAAATCATACATGCAAAGTTACACGTTCATGGCATTTGGCAAAGATGTGGAGGGTTAGTCAAAGTATCACTGAAACCAATTTTATTCCAATCGGCCAAAGGGGGGCGCTATACGAAGCGTCTGAAAATTCAAACTTCAAACGGGCATAAGTCATGACTCGTTTCGTTTGAAGACATGCAACTTGTTACACGCGTGCTTTGACTCAAGCGGAAGACATCTGTGTCGTTGTTAAGTAAGCTCCGCCCTTCGATTTTCCGCCACTTTGAGCAGTTTGTAAAACGCGTAAACCCGCTTTTATTCT
>NC_137811.1:47737983-47762983 GCF_963921795.1 Nannobrachium achirus | reverse complement strand
AAAACAACGTGGGTGGGTGAGCTGACATTCAGAGGGGTAACAGACCGTCGCTCTAGATTTTAACCACTTCAACCATTATTTTATGCTTTAGCTATTGAAAAATAGCAGATATATATATACTTGTAGATCTGCTATTTTTGAAAAATGTTGCGCTAATCTTTGAATATGTATCTTTCAAAGCAAACTTTTGTTACTCAAATCTCTGCTTCTGGGGGTCCCTGGAACGAAATATTTTGGGATGGGGGTCCGCGGTCAAATACTTTTAATTCTAGGGGTCCTTGACAATAAAAGGTTTGAGAAGACATATAGAATCGGGTCAAAACATTCAAAGACTTGCACAAATATTCAGCAGAGTGCCGTGCTGTGAGCTTGTATATCTGTATTTTTCAAGTATAAAATAAAGGTTAAAGTGGTTAATGTAAAGTGACACAGATGCGTTCCAGGTCTTCATGACCTCGAACACTGCAGCTGCGAGGGACACTAATGAAGCAGGCCAGCAGCTAATACAATCAGATAGTACTCTATCGATCACAGGTGAGCCACAGATGGATGCTGCTGCTGCTACTGCTGTGGTGGTGGTGGTGGGGTGGGGGGGGGGGGGGGGGGGGGGTAATGCAAAAATCTAATCAAAGTGATTGAGTTACGACCCTGCAGGTAGATATCTGGCTAATGTTGCTTCTATTAGGACATCTGGCATACGATGGCAACAAGCTAGAAATGCCTACTAGTGGTTTTAAGTCCGAACTATTAGGTGCTCCATATTGAACTGCTTTTTGGGGATGTTTGAGGCGGCCTTTTCTGATTAACTTCAACTTCAAGTTTACAATTGTCAAAGAATCAGCGAAATTACTGGTTGTACAAGCTCCCTTCGCTTTGCAGTTAAGACAGAAGGTATGGATATTGTATACTGCATATCTCTCCAGCACTTTTTAATTGAATAGTTCAAACCTGTACTGGGCTAGGCTCACAGGCATGCATATAGATCGTCAAAGTAATGCTGAGCTAGGTCCACAGACTATATCCCTATCATTACCACTGCATCCATGACTTGGAAGGACTCGTCCTATACCAGCACTCCAACTTGGGAGAGAAATAATGGCTGTGAAAGGGTGCTTTCTGAGTTTCTAGATAGAAAATGCTGCCCTCTAGAGGAGAGGATGGGTAAGAACTACAAATTGGCTACTGGTAGACAACCAGTAGGCTCTGTGTGGAGAAGAGTGTGCTGCTTAAAAATTAAGATACATTTCTCTATGAATTAGTCAACATTAGATCAACCCCAAAGCGAGATTAAATAGAGTAAATGCTTGAACTGATTAGACTTCAGAGAAGGGAGTGATTGTGGTGAACCGTGAAAAAAGAAGAAGAAAGAAATCCCAATTGAATGTCCATCACATCGAGATAGGTGGGATTAATGTTAATAGTACTTACATTGCAGTCTGTGTCTGTATTTTGTACTACATTATCATCAGTGGCATCCATGTCCATAGATGTCTCAGAAGAAGTCTGCAAATGGAAGCAAGGCACAGCTAACATGCAGCATCCCACTGTCCAGTTAGGCTATGTTAGCTATCTATTTACAGCAAGTGTTCATGCAGCAGTCAGTGTTAGTTTCTGGATGAGTGTTTCAAATGGAACAAAGATGACCGATCCAGATGTGAATAATATACATATACCTGTTTAAAGCCACTTAAGCCTTACTTCATTGAACGGTGAATGGCAATCTACAACCTCACAGCGCTTTACATCGTTACGAGTTGTGTGCTTAGATCTGCAATTTCGCTATTTGTAAAAACAATTTTGTAAATGTTTTGCCTTATAATAAAACCTGGCGTCCCAAAATAGGGACGCCAGGTTCAAAGTGGTACAATTTCAACAACATATTGGGGAGAGTAGAGATTATATTTGCTGTGTACAGTATTTGCATCGTTCAAATGATTTTCGGTCATTCATCATTCTACAAAAGTATGAACTAACAAGCAGTGAGGAGTCTTACCTTAGATTTCCTCCTGTTGAACCTGAAGATTCCCAGCAGGCCTTTCTTCTCTGACCCGCCCACGCTGGTAGTACTGGAGTGAATGGAGTCTACAGTACGACAACACACAGTATATCAGAGAGTAGTATATCAGAGAGTAGTTAGAAAGTAGAGGCCATAGCAGAAAGAAGCAGTGATGGATTTAGGGCTGCAACTATCCATTATTTTCTCAGCGATTATTCTGTTGATTACTTTTTCAATTAATCTATTAATCGAAAAGCATATTTACATTTCTTTAAATATCAACGTATCAAATAACCACAAAAGTGCCATTTTATACCTTGTCGCAACATGGTTTTCATAGAGAAAATAGCTGACCTGCAAGCTCAGAACACATCGTATCACACCGCGTTATGAGTTTGAAAATCGGCTGTTTCCAAAATTTTAGATTTTTTTCTCACTTTTTGCCAATAATGACTTTCCCCAAACAGGGATCGGATATTAATCGTTTTTAACAAATTATCAATATTATTATTATTTTTTGCAATAATGAAGTCAGATTAACTGTTGCACCCCTCCTTGGGATTGAATGGATGCTGACAGAATGGACACAAACAACAACACAAAGGATGATTACAGTCGAGTGGTGTAGAACAAATATTGTATAACAGAACGATTTTGACATGCATTGATTCTTTAGGTTAATGACAAAATGCACTGCTGGGTGGACTTTAATTGAACACAATCTACTGTGCATTCCAAGAGATAACTGCAGTAACATAGTTCCATCAGTAGAGGGCACTACAGCAATATATTCCCTTCCCCAAGACCAAATTCTAACCTTCACAGTCTGCAGAGCACTAACTAAACATGTCTCCTGAGTCCTGTTGGTGTGACAGCAGGGGCTATAATTAATCAAGGCCAGTGGTTCTCAACCAGTGGTCCGGGGGCCAACTGGTGGTCCTTGAGGGGGTTCCAGCCCAGGTGGTCCCCGGCTTACTGACGGAGAGTTGGTAACCAAATGGACCCATATGAATATTTAACTCTTGAGACTGTAAAATGAATTAATAATACGAGTTTACACAATTAGAGAATGTGGAAGAATTGTTATTTTGATCGTTTGCCTGTTATCTCTCCTGTGGTACCACATCAATACAGCATGGAATTGTGAACAAAATGGTATCCAACGATAACAAAATGTTCTACGTTTTGGGTCTGAGAAGCAAAAGCTCATCAGATGGTGGTCCGTGGCTCAAATGCCGAATAAGCAATGGACCTTGATATGGAAAAGGTTGAAAACTTCTGATCAGGGCGAACAAACTGGTACTCAAACTCCATGTATATGTAATTTTAACATAATTTAGGATCTGCTCTTACATACACTATACAGTCCTTGTTTCTTGGGGGGCATTTGTTGCGAAAAAATAAATAAAAATTAGGCAAGGCTAGTAGGCCACTAGTGAAACAAACACAATAAGGCAACAATCACAATCCAATTGAAGACAAAATCAAATGCTTTCACTACAATGGTTCACTAATAAGCAGATAAGCGTTTGCAACTCAAGTGGGGTTAGTCTGCAAGCAGTAGGAACAACACTATAGCGTTAAACACCTACATGAGCAGTTAGCAGTTATAATACCTGAGTAGTTAAGAGCAGGGGCCGAAGCCATTTTAGGCAGGAGAACTGTAAAATATCACAGGTTTTGTGAAAATGCACAAAGTCACTTCCAGAATATTTATCAGCTAAGAGAATGTGAATGCTGTATTCGGCCAAAAAAAAAAGAAGATAGCAGAAATGTAACACACAATTCTGAAGCACTGTAACTTGAAGTAAACATCTTCTAGATCAGTGGTTCTCAAACTTGAGGTCGGACCCCAAGTGTGGTCCCCAAATTATTTTGTGGGGTCCCCAGATGATTAGCTAAATGCCTCTTTTTTTTCAATGGTAAACAAACCAACACACAGTAATATATAAGTGTATACAGGGTATCTGCACATTTATAAAGTGACAATTTAAGGACTTTCAAGACCGTTTTAATACCAAACTGGCCAAACTGTCAAATATTAAGTAAGCAAGTGGTGAACATTGTGAAAATAGCAGTGAGCATGTAGATCTGCTATTTTCACAATATTTATCACTGGAACCGAGTCACATTAAATATACCTACAATTCCAAGTGCTTGTCAGGGTGGGGGTCCCCAGTTCATATGTATGTTTTGGGGGTCACGGCCTAAAAAGGTTTGAGAACCCCTGTTCTAGATCATCTTAAAGGTGTGGTTAAATGTGTTTGAGCAAAGCGTCATCTCATTCCTAACTGTGGAATGTTGTATACTAAGCACCTGACAACGCCATCTGACATTACACAATTTGCTCATAAAACTTATATCATGTTCTAAAGGCTAATCTCCGTCAAGGTAAAACATGTTCCTTTCTAATAAAATTACAGTCACTGACAATTATATTATCAGCAAATATGCGTGGGCGTAGACCTCCCACCACCTTAACATCTCATTTAAAAGCCTTATGTAATGTCCTAAGAGCTGACACGCCCTGGAGAAAGAACATATTTATCAAGGATCATTTAGTCAAACATTTTTTGATACCTATCACACCCCACAGGGAACTTCAGAGTTTACAACATGTAAACACTATGTATTTGGGTGTGCGCTGTTTTGGTCTTTGGTAGGGATGGGACGATACGCGATATTCTCGTTTATCGTGATAAAAAACACCCACGATAATCGTATCGTGGAGATTTAAATTGTCGTGAAATCGTCCTCCGTCATGCACTGGGATCAATTCACCTTTTATTTCCCGAGCTGCATATCCGGTACCACATCTCTATAATTGGTAAAAGGTACTTACAATTTATGTACTTGATACAGTCTTTTTTTCACTCTCTATCAAATGTCTTTGCCAAAAAATAGCCGATCTACAAGCTCACAAGGCGTCACAACGCACGTTGATTTTGATTATTGTGATTTTGATTATTGTGATAATATCGTAAATTGCGATTTCTTTTGTCACAATAATCGTGATATGAAATTTTCATATCGTCCCATCCCTAGTCTTTGGAAGTAACCTAAGAGAAGAATACAAAGCTTGGCAGTGCTGACTGCATAACTTTTGTACAGTAAGCTAGCTGTATGCGCATGGATAGATGGGAGGTAGAATATCTCAGTTTGCAAGAGGCTTCCATGACTTCTGACTACTTGGCCTTGATTATTGAGCCTGGTCGTTCAGATTCTGGGACTAAATCCAAAGTTGCAGTAAAGCTAGTCTTGGAGGATAGGGTTAGCCATACTTGTGCAACTTCCTGCAACTCAGATTCTGAGCTGGTCTAACTTCCGGCCCAGACATACCGGTATAATGCTTTCTTCACAGAAGTTCTTCTCGTGGCGAAAAAAAAAAAACTTCTGGGAACTCAGATTACAGTAAAGCAAATCTCTTTAAACACTGCATGTTTTCCACTCTGAAAATGGATTAATTATCTAGTTGATAGGACTTCAGGTTCCAGCTAACCAAATTAACAGTAGCTGGCATTTTTAAATGAGAAACAAGAGTTAAGCTAAATTAACTTTCAATGTAATTCAATCATGATGGGAATTTTCTTCAAAAAACAAACTGCATTTTAAACCGAGTAAACTGAAATTGAATTGATGCCACACAGGGTATGCACCAACGATCCGAATATGCATTGGCGAATACTTATGCTTTTATTCTCAGTGAAAACCCTTCTTGTGAAAATAAACTGTGCTGCTTTATCATTGCAAAATTATGTATCGCTGATTCGCTGCTTTATTCATGTTCTGTGTGGATATAGACCGATTTCCTGAGCGACACCATGTTACACTATTAGCTGCGGTGTAAACAGTAGGTCATTCACGAATAGTGATTTTTAGTATTCGAATTATTCCACCTCAAAGTATTCGAATAGTCGAATATTCGACAGGACTGGCCAAACTGTCAAATATTAAGTAAGCAAGAGGTGTTGCGAGGCGTTGTGAGCATGTAGATCGGCTATTTTCACAATATTTATCTGCGGAACCGAGTCACATTAAATGTAATACCTACAATTCTAAGTGCTTGTCAGGGTGGGGGTACCCTGTTCAAGTATGTTTATTTTGGGGGTCACAGCCTAAAAAGGTTTGAGAAGCCCTCTTCTTACTTCCTATCTAGCCAAGCTTTATAAACCACCGGTATATATTTTTTAAAGCGAATATTCGACTTCGGTGAACAACGTCGAATAGTGACTTTGATATTCGAATATTCGAATATTTGGTGAATGCCCTAGTAAACAGTAGTGTAAAGTAACTTGTAGCCTCCATTTACTTAAGTACTGTACTTAAGTACAATTCTGAGTATTTGTACTTTACTCCAGTATTTTCCATTTTCAATCATTTTACTTCTACTGCACCACTGGCTGTTGTTTACACCACAGCAATGGTGGCAGCGCTCTCAAACAGGGGAGAGCTCAGGAAAACGGTCTATACTTGTGACACAAACAGCAGATTAAATAAATGAACATAAACATTCTAAATGGGCTAAAGTGTATTTACTGTTGCAGATAGTGTTTGATAATATCTATTAACTGACAGGAAATAAACATGGGTCGTGAAACGCAATTCCACCGAGAAAGTGTTTGTTCCTTGACCAAAAATGACATAAAATGCAGTTTTTACCTAGACTTTGGTCATGTACATAGAGCTCCTTGATTCCCAGCTGAGTCAAAGTCTTGTCCAGAGGTAACTCGTGGTGGCTGACACTGTCCTTCAGCAGCAGAACATGTGTCGGGTCAAACTCACACTTGTCACAGATGACCGGCACCAGGGCCTGGAGCGGAACCAGCGGGTTGACCCGCACCACCGCCTTCTGGCTGCGGTGGAAGTTCACCACCAAACGCACCGTTTTCTGGCACATGGATGGGAGAGGCAAAGAGAAAAAGGACAGTCAGGTGTCAAGCAAATGGCTTTGGAGGCAGGGGCGTCACAAGGGGGGTGGGGGGGGGGGGGGGCAGTGGGACTGAGTTACTTACTAGGGCCCAAGGTGGAGGGGCCTTAATAATTTTATACTTTAGCTATTAGCCCAATTCACGGCCCGCCCACTAAGCATCCCACGGGTGCTGAAGTCACATTTTGAAGGGGTAAATCCTACCATAGCCTATGGAGTTGGCACAGAAATCGCAAATTTAATGCAATTTCCGAATAGTAAAGTATAAAATACGGCTAGCATGATCAAGAACACAAGATACTAAACGGCACAAAGCACTATAATTTACTTTACTGTTAGAAATAATGATTTGTTGGCTTTAAGTCCAGTATAGTTTCCCCTTCGAATTGAAGTCAGCACCCGGGGAAAACTGAGAAACGGAAGTAGGTGGGCGGGCCGTGAATAAGGCTAATTGGCGCTGCAAGCTTGTAGATCTGCTATTTTTGAAAAGTCATGAAAATGTGTGCAAATCTTTGAATATATGTATTTTTTTAAGCAAACATTTGTAACTAAAATTATGCTTCTGGGGGGTCCCTGGAACTAAATATTTTGAGATGGGGGTCCGTGACCAAATACATATAATTTGGGAGATCCTTCACATGAAAACGTTTGAGCACCACTGACATAAAACAAAGGTTTTTCAGACTAGCACACATTTTCAAGATTTTTCAAAAATAGCAGATCTACAAACTCGCAGCGAGGCACTCGGTCTCGGTGCCACGCTGTGAGCTTGTATATCTGCTATTTTTCAATAATTAAAGCACAAAATAACGTGTAATAATGCGTTCCAAGTCTAAATGGGTTAGACCCCTCCCCCTATGAAGAACATTCATGGGGGGCCCATAGTGAATCCTTGTACCCAGGGCCCAGAATTTGGTGCGACACCCCGGTTTTGAGGGAAAACATGCAGAGGTTTCAAATCAAAGCTCAGTTCATGCATGTCTTGAGAATTCTACAAGAACTATCAGTATCATCAAAGGCATCAGGGGAGGAATTAAACGGGAGAAAAAGACAGGGAAGAATAGAGGGGCTAACTAACTGAATTATTAATTTGAAATAATAATTCATGTTGAAATATACCCATTTCTGGGGTTTGGATGATGAAACTACTGCATAAGAAAGGTATGCCTTTATCAGTGGATAATAATGAAGACAGTCCCTGTTCGCTCAACTAGAGACTGAGAGAATCAAACTGTTAACTGGGAGAAAACAATCTGGAGATTATTATCTTCGTATTGGGATGATATCATGATTGGTTTTCGAAGCAGTAGGTATTAAAGGTTTGTAAGTGTACGTTTTTGCCTCTTTTCTGGCAACTGCATTGTATTTAGATCTCACCAGACGTATTGGTAACAAAATGTCGAAATATGGGTGTTTTATATTTTCATGAGAATAATTTTATGTTGGCAATTTAACACATGACAAATCAACATATGAAATGTTTTCAAGGCTCACTTAAGTAAAACATTAAATAATGAAGAGACTCTCAAACATGCACATGCTCTTACATAATCTGTTGACTTCCAGACAAAGAGGCCAATTATGTAGTAAACTAGAGAGGGAGATAGTCACATTGGGGTCATGGGAGGGCAAATACAGCTATCTGAGGCGTCCACAGCTGACAGCATGAGTGTGTGCATGCATGCTTGCTTGAGCATATCTCGGTGTCTGTGCCTGTACACAGTCAAACCCCCAGTGTTCATTTCTCCATTTGTTAACTTAGAGTGTGCACAAATGGACCCATAAGGGTCCATTTGGTTCCAATTAGCACTGAGGATTGTTCTGTGTGCATTTCTTACAGCACGACACCACAAGGTGTTTTGTTATGCAGAACCGAGAGCCTCCACCATGTTTGGTAGCCTCTATCACTGACTGATAAACGCTGTGAACATCACCTCTGTGAACAAGCAGAACAACTCATGACTCAAGGGCCTGCATTAACAGCTCTTAAAGTGGCTGTTGTTATTCTAATATAAATAGACGTGCACAGCGAGCACCTACCATTTTCTTTAAAGTCATTTAGACCTGAACGCAAATCTCTGTCACTTTAGATTTTAACCAATTTAACCATTATTTTATGCTTTAACTATTAAAAAATAGCAGATATACAAGCTCACAGCGAGCTTGTAGATCTCCTATTTTTGAAAAATCGTGGAACCCATTTGTGCAAGTCTTTGAATATTTTTGACCCGATTCTATAAATGTCTTCTAAATCCTTCTTCTAAATCAGTGGTTCTCAAAACCTTTTCATGTCAAGGACCTCCAAAATGACATGTATTTGGCCACGGACCCCCATCTCAAAATGTGTGGTTCCAGGGACCACCCAGAAGCAAATATTTGAGTTACAAATGTTCGCTTTTAAAAAGATAAATTAAAGACTTGCAAAAATAAATCAAGATTTTTCAAAAATAGAAGATCCACATGCTCGCTGTGAGCTTGTATATGAGCTATGTTTCAATAGTTAAAGCATTAAATAATTCTAGGCCTAAATGGGTTAAAGACATTTAAGTTTTAAAGAAATATACAAATATACTGTACAATTCAAATGTTTCATCACTACACAGTAATACTGTGCTCATTACTTATACCATCTCTATTTACCCCTCTAATACAGTGGTACTCAAGGACACCCATGACAGGACGCGTTTCTGTTCCAACACAGAAAGTGACCAACGTGATTCAGCCTGCTCCAGATTAATCATTGGACGTTAGATCAGGATCATAAATATTGGGTAGAAGCAAAAACATTCTATCAGATGGTCCTCCAGGACCAGAGTTGAGAGCCACCGCTCTAATAGATCCCAGTTTTCCCAAACCGTTAGCCAAGCTCATAAATCATGAATGCTACTCAAAATATGGCTATCAGAGAATCCCTTTATTCTCAACAACCATAAATAAAGGGGATTTATTTGGAAACTCTGCACTTGGGTAATAATGTGCAACGTAGTGTGACCTCGGAAAGATTACTGCACCTCTGGGAAAGGTAACGGTAAAGGTACAGGTTTATGAAAACCATACAACCACTCGAACATCCTCAGAAACCTTTAGCCTAACGCAGCATGTGGTTGTTAGTTAAACTGACCTCTAAGCCTAGTTGCTATTTCAAACAACCACAGGTGCCGTTGTATGACGAAGTGTATAGGGCTAGTTAATGAATGAAACATTATTTAATCTATCTGTATGGTAAACTATGTTAACTGCAGGCAGCGCAGAAGTGCGGATATTCACGATAACACACACCCTCAAGCGTAATAATATTGCGATTATACAACAGTTACCATTAAAAAACATGTCAACTTCATTTCATTGTAATTAAGATATTAGATAGAAATTTGAACATTTGTAATGCCACATTTAGCTAGTACTATATCCCTGAACTTCACATGAAACTGCTTGCAATGGCACTGCAATGGCATTATTTGGACCACACTTCCGGTTTACAGTAACAGCAGACATACAAGCTCACGTCGCGTCGCAGATGCAGCCCATTGTGAGCTTGTAAATCACACTCGGCTGCGGCGACGGAAGCTCGGTACAACGTCTGCGCAATGCACTATGGGGCGTTGGAAACCCGTGGATACTGTGTACCCAAATAATTTTACATCACACCCAAAGATATACAGTAAGGCTTTGATTGCAGGGTGGGAGCAAAGGGATGACAGAGGGGACAAAACAGAGGAATGATTGACAGGAGCGCTTGAAATGGTGTAAGACTCTGGCCTTAGGGAGAGAGAGAGAGAGAGAGAGAGAGAGAGAGAGAGAGAGAGAGCTCAGTCAGCGAGCCCTGAGAAGAGGAGAGAAATAATGCATGGTAACTAAAGGTAAGGCCCTCATCAAATATTCACACAGTAGGAGGAGAGAGAAAAGGTGAGCTCAGAGAGAGAAGGTGAGCTCAGAGAGAGAGAGAGAGAAGGGGGGATAGAAAGCAGAGGGAGAAAGAAGAGAAATAATACAGAGGGATATAAAAAAGAGAGAGGGTGAAAAAGAATGGACAGGGAGTCAAGCTGAAGTTAGAAAGCATGAAAGAGAGAGAGAGAACGAAGAATGAAAACAGTAGAAAATGGCAACTCAAGTGTCAGAAGAGAAAAGAGCACCCTCAAACTCGTAGCACACACAGAGATAACAACCAAGTCATGCTGCACAGTAAAAAGTTCATTTGTCCATTTGTAATAGTGTACAAAATGAATTTGGACACGCTCAAATCGCATCATTTGTATACGATCATCACAGTTAAGGCCCATTCCCACTGGGCCAGATAACAGATATCTGGAGATATTTCTCCAGATATTTTTCCATGCAAAGTGGATGGTAGATACAGATAAAAGAAAAGTCTACCACAGATATTTGCCACAGATACTTTTATCTGTGGCAAATATATTTTTTATCTGTATCTACCATCCACTTTGCATGGAAACATATCTGGAGAAATATCTCCAGATATCTGTTATCTGGCCCAGTGGGAATGGGCCTTTAGGCCTGTCACAATTACAACATAATAATTGTCTTATCGCAATTGTTGGACATAATTGCAATTATTTTGTCATAATCTTCATAATTGCTCCTCCATGTTGAAAAATGTTCATATACTTTCAAACGTTTTCAAAAATAGTGGAAATAGCCAAACTACAAGCTCACAACACATTGCGATGCAACACGTTTTGAGCTTGTAGATAGGCTATTTCCACTATCAATGTTCTTTTTTAAGTATAACATTTTCAAATATGTCAGTAATTTCGTTGTATATTTAAGTTGTGTCATGACTCATGATTGCCACGTGCAACTTCAAAGCCTAAAAGCCAAACAGAAATGTAATTATCAGCGACAAAAACACAATTAAATCGTTAATCGCGATTATTTGAGGGACAATTAATCGTCATGTAAAATGTAATAATTTGTGACAGCCTTAATGATCATCGCAGTTAAATTGACATTCAAGATTTTACAATGTGGCCGCACAACTTCCTACCTTTGCATGAGCTCTTAGTGGCTTAACTGGCCTTGCTTTCTGACAGCGGCCAGTAGTAAAATGGCAGAGAGGGAAGGGATATTACACAGGGCTACGGGCAGGTGGATGTACATTTAAATGACAATGGATGCATGCTGAGAACTGCAATACTGTATATAAGTCAAATGGAAACCGTGATACTCAGCAAAAAACTAACAAACTCAAGATTAAAGCATACGTCATGAAAAGCACAGCAAAGCAATGGTAGTGTACTTACTCGTGCCACTGCTAATATAATTAACAATAACATTTTCACACCATTTATGCTAATTTGCCAAATCCCGGAAAGAGTATACAGTACATAAAGGCCAGTTCACAGCAATGCAACTACTTTCAGCCATTATCCCCAATGGCAGTTGCAAGGAGTATAGCATTGGTGTGACATTAAAAACTGTGTTGTTGCAAGAAGTTGCGACTAGTCGCATTGGTGCGTGTATGCAAAAAATTTTACCCAGAATTCCAAATCGAAGCATACCAGACCATAATTCACAGAAATATCTCTACCATACTGAATAACGACTGAATTAACATGACTGAATCGAGCCAAAAAAACGCAGGTCAACAATCGAACAGGACACGGACATAAAAGACACATGGCGAAGCGGAGCGTTGCAGTAACAGGAGAGACTACATCGCTATAATAACTCACCTCTGGCACTTTCGGTGCCGGTCTGCGCACCACTTTCTCCTCCCAAACTTTCTCCTTGATAAGGACGCAGGCCACGTCCAGGGAGCCCAGCGGCGCGTTGGGCTTGAAGCCCAGAGGGTGGCCCTCGGGGGACAGCAGCTCCAGGGTGTGCAGGGACGGGTTCAGGTGATAGCGGCTGCACAGCTCCACCAGTAGGTCCATCAGCGCCTTACTGAGGGTGGGGGAGAGAGAGAGGGAGAGAGAGAGAGAGAGAGAGAGAGAGAGAGAGAGAGGGGAGGGGAGGGGGGAAGAAAGTGAAAGAAGGGATGAGAGGAGGGTAGGGAGTAGAGAGAGGAAGTGGGGAGGGTGGTAGAGAGAAAGAAAGAATACGAGGGAGAGAGAGAGAGAGAGAGAGAGAGAGAGAGAGAGAGAGAGGGAGGCAGGATGGGGGATTAGGTTACTCTGCCTGCTTCCCTTTAGCACCACTAGGTAGAGTTGTAATTACTTGATACAGTACATAGTAACACTCTCACCTTACTTTGTTATAGGACCGCTAATTGGCGCAGAGAAAGGCCAATTCACAATTTATTGATACATGTATGTACACACACACACACACGCATGCACGCACGCATGCACATGCGCGCGCGCACACACACGCATGCACGCACACAAAGTAGGGACCCATGCACAATGCACCTTAAAAAGGCAGTATTTGAGATGCAAAAAATAAAGAAATTAACACAGTTTCTGGACTAGAGTCTTAAGTGAATTCATTTTGGATTTGCATTACTCGAAGAGGTGCTGGCTGATATTGGTTAGCAATACACAATTCATTGTGTGCAATCTAATGAAAAAATTTTGATCTTTTAGGACCAGCCCAATGACAACCACAACGGAAACAATCCTTTTAGCATAATCTTAGCATAACAAAATCCATGTCTATAAAACTGGACCAATAAAATGAGACAATTTACCCATTGTACCACTGCCAAAATAAAACAACAGAAATAACAAAAATAAATAAATACAAATAAATGATTATATAAAAATCACTATAATGATTCAACTACATAGGCCTGTATTTGTGAGTGTGCGTGTGCGTGTGTGTGTGTGTGTGTGTGTGTGTGTGTGTGTGTGTGTGTGTGTGTGTGTGTGTGTGTGTGTGCGTGAGTGCGTCCATGCGTGCGTGCGTGCGTGCCGTGAGTGAGTGGTGGGGACCAGACAGAGAGGGGTAGCCAGGCCTCTCTAGGTATAGTGTTAGCTGTCAATCCGGGGATAAAGAAACCAAGAGACAGTCGCCAATGCTTGCTGGGAACAGCCAGATCATATGACAGAGGCGTGAGACAGACCGCCACAAAGAGCACCATTGACATCACTAACACATGGACACAGTCTGCTAAAACAACATCCAAACTGCCCACACCAGCAGTTAGCCTAAGCAAAACAGTCCTTAGGAATAGAACACACCATGCGCTTGCCATATCATCTGTGATATGACAAAACCTTGTCCTTTGTGATTGCTTTATTTAGCAATAGAACACGAGGGAGTGTGCTACTGCAAATTACATCATATCTGTGGTATAACACCAGCTACTGTATGATGTTATTCCCCATATCATACAACCACAAGTGTTCTGTTCCTTTTATGCAACACACATCTGATTTCATCATGTGACATAATAAAACACTGGGATATCAAGGTTTGATTAACCTAATTCCGGTCCGCTTCTATGCTTGGTTTCTGCAATAGAAAATAGTATTTATTTAGCTGTTGTTAGAGTTTCAGTTTAGACTAGTGTTTGTTCAGTATCACCTGTGTTATTATTAGCAGTATGCTTACGGTAGAGTCATAAATTACCTAATGGTTGGTTGTTATCAAGTGAGAACAGCCCACACGTGTATCACCTGTTTATGACATCTAATGACACCTAACCAGTAATGACACTGCACCTGAAAGTCAAGGGTCAACTGTTATCACTGGCTGCTATCCGAAAATGTAACATACACAGTATTTCTGCACCGTACCACACTATTCAACTCCATTTACCCCGATGAAAGAATAGTGGCCAGAGACTATGCTGCCAATCCCTTGTCAAATAAACAAAAAGTGATATACATAGTACCCAAAGCTTAGGCTTAGTCTAAAATTATAGGGGGAACTTTTCTTAGAGTTTACTAAATACAACCATTGTGAATTTTGGAAAGTATACCGGTACATATATAAAGAAAAGAAGAAAAATCATTTTTGGGGAAAAACGTTGCAATCTTTTTACAAAGAAAGCTTCACGTATGAGTGCAGTCAAAGTTTACTTATAGAGAGTACAGAGTGCTGTATGTCGGGCCCTGAGTCAAGAGAGAACGAGTGCAGACACCCGCCAACTAACCTACATTGCATGGTCATTAACAGAGCCCCTTGTTTTCTATGCCAGGATGGTGTCCCTGATGTTCTGCTCCAGAGGACAGAACCTTATTAGGGGCAGAGAGTGACGACAGGCCAGCTTCGTATAAGTCCTCTGCCAGGGACAAAGCTCGGATTGGGATAATTTCACATGTATGATCTCGCACACAGGGCCACCCAAATAGACCCAAAAGCCAACAATGTTTGATTCTTTATCTCTCAAATCACAAACGGGTAAAGGGGATGAATCGTATCGCAGCTTTTATGCTACAGTATATAATTCACTCGCTAGCAGTCGGTTTAGCTGTCTGTCATGTTACTTTAACTGTGCTAAGTTTTGTGTGTCTTGTCTGCATATCTCTGTCTGTAGGTCACGCCTGACACTGTGGTTCCCCTGACACATCACGTCACATCACATCAGGTGACATCACCTATGTAAAAGGTCCATATATGGGTATTCCCCAGAATCCCTTTATGCCCATATATGAAGATCCCTGATGTCATCGATATACATCACATGTATGGGCATATAAGGGATGTACCTATTACATGGATCTCCATATATGGGTACCAAAGTGGTCCGATATACATCACTGGCCAGATGGACAAGAATTGGCACAACCTCGTTCTTTAGGGCGAGGCCGCATGTCTCCTTGAGGCGTTTTACTAGTATATCTTTATATCTATATCTTTAAAAAATATATATACCGGTATATAAAACACATGGTTCTTAATTATTAATTAATCAAAAGAGTAATTGATAGAATAATAATAATAATAAGATAATTGCAAAGCTTAAACTCGATGGCTGCAGCATGTATGTATGTATGTATACATGGAGTTTAAACAGTACACTTGTTATCCCCCCTCACCTGCCGTCCTCGATGAGTGTAGTCTGGTATCCATTTGGCACGGTGAGGAGCACCTCCACGGTGGGGCGTAGGACGTTCTCCTTGATGTCCATACCTCCTGTCCCTCCCCCGTCAGGCACGGCGTTTCTGAAGATGTGTCGCGGGGCAGGTTCAGGGGGCGGAGGGGGGGCTCGCGGCTTCATTCTCCTCCTGGGGGATCCAAGATTGAATTGACAGGAATATTATTTACTAGAAGGGAAATTTACGTTTGAATTTGAAGCCTGAAAAGTAACAGTTTTGGACAGAGATGATATATTTTCATGGGGGTTGTTGTTGTTTCCTAATTTTAATATTTTTGTTAAGGGATTATGTTGGAAAGTTGTTGAAATGTTGATAATGGCATGGACTCCACGGCATGAAGGTTATACCCTGGGCTTTTTGTATGTTTTTGAAATGTCTTAGAACAACCAATTGATAAATATACAGTATAATGTTTTGTGTGGTCACATCACATGTGTCTGATGCTGCCAGCCCTTGTGTTTACTTCCCTGAAATAGTTTAAAATCTAGACTCGTGAGTGTGGCTTAAAGGAGTAGGTGAATGATTTCCATATTAGTTAAAGAGTACAACAGCCTCAACCCATGAGAAAGGTGAAAGCAACTCATTGATACCAATTAAGAAATGTCTGAATATCAATGACAGTCTTCCTGTCCTTCTTGCATTCAGGATAGGCTACATAATTCACTCTACAAACAGTATGCTAACATAGTTTACTTGGCTCTAAAGCATGTGCGGTTGTTTGTTTCATTCAGTCTCTCTGTAATTACAATCACAACATAATTAAATAAGTGTTCACTGATGATACCTATCTATCAGTGAACATTGTTAACTATGAGACACATTACAATGCACACAAGATAAAAAAAGATGAGGTCACACAAAGAGAAAATAATATTTCACACAATATTCAAAACGAACAGCCTTTCTGAAGCAATATCAACAATATGCTTAATCGTATTAATCTATTCCTTTATACTAGTGTAGTTTAATTGAGTGAAATACGTATAAAAAAAATCAATGGTAAATGTTTTGCATTAAATTGCCATGTTTTTTTCCATTGTTTCCGTTTGTTTACAATACATATATTTGGACTTTTTGAAATGTGTAGGGCAATTAGAGAATCTATTTGAGAGACATAACAAGTGTCGCAAAAAGACATCCTAAAAACTGATAATTGACTAAAAAGCAAACTGTATGCTGGCATACTGTATACAAACCTAACAACCACTATCTCATACACAGCTGTCTTTAACCATTGTCAAGTGCTGTCCATATTTGATCAACTGAAAATGCTAAAAAAAGAATCTGTAAAGTCATAAGAGTGCTCAATAAATGATGTAAAATGCAAGCAACTTTGGCTCTTTGCCATCTACACTGATCTGTCAAAACTGTACTTGATTTGACGTTAAACCAACACAATACAGCTTACAATGATGAATATCTGTAGTATTCTATGCATGCAGCATTTCAGCACACCCCACCCTATCTTCTCTAAATATTAACCTTAGATGATAACATTCCACTCACGTCAATAACAGTCCTTGTTTTGTTGATTAAGTGTTCCGTAAAGAGTTATATATCAGAGTGTTTACAGAACCAGGACCAAGGATCTTCGACTCCAAGCGCATGTGTATGTGTCTGGTGCAAAAGACTTGTGCGTAGGTGTTTCGCTTATTCCATCAGCTGCAGCATGTGTTTATTCCATTGCATCCTTCAAGACATTTGTGCTTAGTCCAGTGAAGTGGAGCGGAGAGTGAAGGAGGAATGCCCATGAACATAGCAGAGCTAGTGGACTCTAACCTGGCTAAAGTTAACAATTAACAACTAAGTCGGATATCAGCCAACTGTGCACCAACAGTGTCATTGACCCTTCATGCAAAGGAGAAAGTGGCCCCCGTGTGCAGATCAATGTACCGTACTGACAATCACTGTTGGGACATGGGATCATATTTCAATTATCATCTAATCAGGTGATTCATTATCTATTGGCTAATCTTAAATCATTTTGAACGATTTGCAATTAATGGGGGCTAGGGTAGAGGGAGATGTGGAGAGACATGCAGCAAATCGTTGGGATTGGGATTCGAACCCACAACACTCTGTCAGGCTGTATTAGAGCCTATGTGTGTGGTATGTGCCAGTTGTAACTTAGTTTTGTGTACACCTGTGAAGTTGTAATAGATGTTTAATTGGTACTGAATGGCATAACAATTATTCACTAACATCATAAAACCTCCACCGGCTGTCAGTCTGTCCATCCGTCTGTCAGTCTGTCCGTCACACTTTTCTCCTACTCATACCTTATCTCCACCACCATTGCCCCGATCCATGCCAAACTTTGCACACACACTTCACACTCCTTGGCTGCCAAACCACTCCTCATTTCACACATGGCCCTCTTCTAGTTCTTGCAAGACACATTTTTGGACACTGCTCCTACAGATTTTGGCCTAAAATCACGCAAAGCAGTACACAGTATCTCTATAGTCATGTCATCAAAATGCATCTGTCCCACCTAGCCGATTTTTGAAAAACACAGTTTTGGACACTGCTCCTACAAGTTTTGCCCTAAAATCACGCAAAGCGGTACACAGTATCTCTAAACTCATGTCATCAACATGGATCTGTCCCATTTCCCATATTCTCTACTGATTGGCTACCATTACCTTCTAAAGTTTGTGTATATGACCCTGGTGTATGATATTATTCTGTGCTACAAAATCAGATCACCTGCCCTACATACCGTATGGTACTACGTGTGGTTTTTAATTTTTTCAGGTAAATACTTGTCACCGTCAGTCAGCATACCTGCATTTGTGTGTGATGTGTGAGTGTGTGAGAGAGAGAGAGTTTTTTTTTTCATCATCTCAGTCTCTCTCGCACGGGCGCACGCACGCACACACATACAGTACACACACACACACACAACATACAAAGAGTCCTTTACGAAAAGCTTACTCTCCCACAGAGTTGGACAGGGAGAGAGCAAACAGAGCGAGAGAAATGGAGAAAGTGTGTGTGTGTGTGTTTGAGAGAGAGAGAGAGAAAGAGAGAGAAAGAGAGGGAATAAAAGAGAGAGAGAGAGAGAGAGAGAGAGAGAGAGAGAGATAGAGAGAGAGAGAGAGAAAGAGAGAGAGAAAATGAAGAGCAGGAAACTCAGATTCTTCGCTGGCACAAGGGGGCTGTAAGTGCTGAGACTCCACAGTGACTGGGTTACAAATGGGCTGACACAGAACCACGTACACACACGCACGCACGCACGCACGCACGCACGCACGCACGCACGCACGCACGCACGCACGCACGCACGCACGCACGCACACACACACACACACACACACACACACACACACACACACACACACACACACACACACACACACACACACAGTTACAAGGTTACAAATGGACTTCAGAACCACTCTGTTCTTTCCACTCCACCAAACAGCAGCAACCAAGAGATCATCGCTAATATTTGCTTCTCATTGACACAGAAAAAGTTGCTCATCTGAGCCCTTCTTCATAACACCTAAGTTTGGATTTTTAAAGCAATAATGAGCTTTGGGTTGTACATAGCTACTTGAGCATGATATACTGTTTAATTACAATATTATTGATCATCTTTATCTGTTGCTATCTTGTTGAGTGACTACATGTAAAAAGGTCCAACTTTCCCCCTGGCAAATAAACCTGTTAATGAAGACATCAACCACTGGCTGTCCCCAAACTTTCTATAGCTGAACAAAGACATGACTGAGATCCTCATGACTGAGTAGTATTGTAGGTGTTAATGGTCAGTGGCAGGATATCCTATTGGATTTCACTTTCTCTGAACCCAGTGGGTGTTATTATAGCCTAGCACAGCTAAACAATCCACCCATGTTAAAACAAGGTGGGGATGGGGAAGGGGATACAGTATATACGGCAGTTAGTTAGCTGCATTAGTAAATAGTCTGGCCAAGCCCCCCCCCCCCCCCCCCCCACCCCACCCCCACACACACACACACACATACACACAAACACACTACTTTAAAACTCTTTGCTGATCTAGAAGCTCACAACGCGTTGCAACGTGGTGTGAGTTTGTAGACTGCTTAATTTATGAGTGTTCGCCTACTATGACATGCCCGGAATAGGGACGCTAGCTCGGGTTCATGTGGTTATCTTAACTAAACCTAGTCTTATCATAAGATAAGTTAAATTAATTAGATTCCTGGGCGCCCGCTGGCCTGGTGGTCAAGGCGCATACCACATACTAGGCTATGATGCCTGCTGGCGTCGCCGGTTCGATTCCCGATCCGGACGACCTTTGCCACTTGTCATTCCCCATCTCTCTCCCCATTTCCTGTCAGTCTACTGTCCTATCAATAAAGGCATAAAAAGCCCAAAAACAAATCTTAAAAAAATAATAATAATTAGATTCCTGAAATGCCTAATTTGCTGGACTGCTAAAAGACTGTTACAGATGTCTGCACAGCAAAACCCCATGTTAATTTAATTCCAAGAGTATACAAATGGACAGTATTATTATTTTTCTTAGTTTATTTCTCCAGAGCATGTGAGCAACATTCACTTGATTTGACATTGAACTGATGCAGTATTTAATGTTTGAACTTTTAAGTATCCCTGAACCATGGGTGTAACCTGACATTGGTTCATATTTCAGCAGCCTCCTCTCAACCTACTACTACCCTTTAATTTCCAGTTGGATGACTCATACAGAGAGAGACATACACACTGACTAACTCAGTGGTTCTCAAAGTGGGGTCTGGGGACCCTCAGGGGTCCTTGAGGGAGTTCCAGGGGGTCTCCATCTAAATGAAAGTTAGGAACCAAATGGACCCTTATGGGTCTGTAACTCTGAGAGTGAATAAATGGAACCAAATAGATGGACCATTTGGTTCCATTTATACACTCTCAGAGTTAAATTTACATTGATTTATACAATATGAATTGGGGTCCCAGAGATAGAAAATCCATTAAATTGATACAAATCGTATATTATGGGGGTCTCTGGCACATCTTTTCAAATGGGGGGTTGTATAAGTGTCAATTTGGGGGTCCTTGACATGAAAATGTTCGAGAACCACTGGACTAACTGAACTGACGCATACTGAGAGAGACAGATGGACGGACAGAGAGTAAGGAGAGACAAGGTCACAGAGCGGCATATCGTGAATATTTGCAACGCATTTGATGCTGTTTTGTTGAAAATTGTTATTTATAATTAATAATAATAAATACAATAAAATGTCAAAAAAAGAAACCGGTAAAAATTTCCAAGATCGACTAACTCACATTTTCACTATTTTGGAAATAGAGCTGAAGTGACCATGTGTTTTTGTAAGATTGGATCATAGGTACACGCCAGGGAGACATATTTTACTTTTGGGTTTCAAGCTGAAAAGCGTTTGGGAAAGGGAACCCCTGGAGTAGTGTATGAAATACTTTAACCCATTTAGGCCTACGATTATTGATATACAAGCTCACAGCGCGGCACCGAGTGCCGCGCTGCGAGCTTGTAGATCTGCTATTTTTGAAAAATCATGATTTTTTTTTCAAGCCTTTGAATATATCTACTTAAAAGCTAACATTTGTAACTCAAATATTTGCTTCTGGGTGGTCCCTGGAACAACATATTTTGAGATTGGGGTCCGTGGCCAAATACAGGTAATTTTGGGGGTCCTTGACATGAAAAAGTTTGAGAGCAGCATGATTTAGAAGAAGGATTTGGAAGTCGGGTCAAAGATCGGGTCAAAGATATTCAAAGACTTGCACTCATTTTCACGATTTTTCAAAAATAGCAGATCTACAAGCTCGCAGCGCGGCACTCGGTGCCGCGCTGTGAGCTTGTATATCTGCTATTTTTCTAAGGTTAAAGCATACAATAATGGTTAAAGTTGTTAAAATCGAACGCGACTCGGGCGCGTTCCAAGTATTTGAGAGTTAAGGTCAATACTCTGCAAAGACAGAAGAGGACAGTATTTAACTGTGGAAAGAAACAGTAACTGACTGTCTGCCTGCATTCTTCCTAGCCCTGGAAACACTGCATAAATTCTCCCCCTGTGGAAGGCTCTTAGGAAAATAATGGAATATATTACTGCCGGTATTGGATGGTGTTTTATAAAGAGACCTGAACTAAAGTTGGAGACAGGGTTTAGAAGTGTGGTTGTTGGAGTTGTTCTGTTTAGACATAAACTTATATGTCAAATCCTATACTGAGAATTCCAGTCAGTAAATTGCTAATAATTCCTACAACCAGCAATGTGTTGTGTGCCATAAAGGCTTCTTTTTTGCTCTTGTCTTTGTAGTACCAAAGAATAAATGATTGTAAGCTTGAAAAGTTAGCTTAACCCATTAAGTCTTCTAAGGGCACTATCACACCGTACTATTATTCTAACTATTCTACCTATTCTGCCAATGCATTTCAATGGGAACTAGAAGCAGTGCTCTTCCGAGCACAGGTCTCCACCAGGCCACACAAATCGGCCTGTTATAGCGCCACCATGAGGCTGATTTAAAAAATGTGGGGCAGAGGTTCTGAATTAGTATCCAGGGAGTGTGTGTGCTCAGTTTGGCAGTGATCGGGCCAACGGCGCCGGAGATTAGCTGGTAACAACCAGGCCACACAAATCGGCCTGTTATAGCGCCACCATGAGGCTGATTTGAAAAATGTGGGGCAGAGGTTCTAGATTGGCATCCAGGGAGTGTGTGTGCTCAGTTTGGCAGTGATCGGGCCAACGGCGCCGGAGATTAGCTGGTAACAACCAGGCCACACAAATCGGCCTGTTATAGCGCCACCATGAGGCTGATTTGAAAAATGTGGGGCAGAGGTTCTAGATTGGCATCCAGGGAGTGTGTGTGCTCAGTTTGGCAGCAATCGGGCCAACGGTGATTGAGATTAGCTGCTCACAAACTGCGAGGACGCACGGACGCACGCACGCACGCACGCACGGACGGACGGACGGACGGACGGACGGACGGACGGACGGACGGACGGACGGAGGGGAAAACTTACTCTCCCTCAGCCTTCGGCTGGTGGAGACAATAAAAGTGTGCTGTGACTGTGCCCTAATCCAGTTCTTCTTTCAAGAAGTTTACTTTTTAGAAATGTTCAAAAATAGCAGATGTACAAGCTTAGTTGTATATCTGCTATTTATGAATAGCCAGTTATAAGATCTTCCGGATTTAATTGGTTAAGACACTGAGCTGTTATCCAATCCCATCTCCTACTGTTTCATTCATGTGCCCAAAGAAAACATTTATAAAATGTTGTAAAGTAATCATAGCCTGTCGTCTACAGATTCAGCCAGCAACATTCTGCAGACGGAAAATATCCAAGCATGTCATCACAAGAGGAATCTGATCGTCTGCAGTCACTGATGTCCCAAATCTAAAGACTCTGCCCCATAAGGAAGTAACACATTTATATAAATGAATGTTAAGTGAAGATGCACAAGAATCCATGAGAGAGAGAGAGAGAGAGAGAGGGAGAGAGAGAGAGTCTTTACCTCATAATTTAAATATCATTGGAATCATAATTTAAGATTGCTGACAGCGCCAAATATCATCCACTAGGCTACGCAGCAGACACATGAACCCTAGCGCCAGTATTCTGGAGCAAACATTCTGCACAAAATAGATCTCACAACACATTGCAATGCAGCACATTGTGAGCTATTGGTTGGATTTTTTTTTTATTGGTTGGATTTTTGGTGTAGAGTGTAAAAAGGAGGGGAACAAGTATAGACCCCAGTCAATGGGTTTAAGTGGCTGAGTCAGACAGACAGACAGACAGACAGACAGACAGACAGACAGACAGACAGACAGACAGACAGACAGACAGACAGACAGACAGAGTGAAGAGAGGACACCTTTCTGAGTCTCTTCCATGTGAGCCAATAGGATCACTGAAACAATGAGCCACTGTCCTGGGTCCTCTAATGAAGACATCCCACTGGGAATAGGCCAGTCCATGGCCAACAGCATGCCATGGACTGACCTATATATTCACTATGACGTGGATTATAACACATGGAAATATGCAAACAATGAATGGGACAAAAATAAATAAATATTAGTCCGCGGAGGTACTGCAGGGGGTCCGCGAAATTATTGCTTAAAAAAAAGAAGAAAAAAAAAGATTTCAAAAAATGTTTTTTTTTTTTTTTTTCACGTTTATGTTAAAAAATAAATCATGATTCTATCAATTTTGAATAGCTTGAATACATGATTACTATGCAATTGACAGATTGTTGATATTATTGACATTGGTTCTCAGTTAATAAGTAGTATGTTTAGAAATGGTAGTGGTACGGCCCACCCTGCTCGCTGTAACTTGTACATGTTTAAAATAAAAAATATGTCGTAGCCCCGACCCCCCCACCCTACGAGGTTAGTAGGGGGTCCCTGCTCCATCGCCCCATCAGTTTGGGGGTCCCCGGCCCGAAAACGTTGAAGACCCCTGTACTAGTGTATATATTCTTATTTTATTGTGACAGATTTTTTAGTAGCAAATATACTTAGATTGTAGCAGTCTTATATAGTTTATTTTATACCTTGTGTTAAAAAAACACATGAAGCCTTTGCATTCCAATTCTGGCATGTCATAATAGGTGAACAATTGGCAGAGACATTGGCAAACATTCTGTGAAAATAGCAGCTCTACAAGCTTGTGAGCCAGGAGATTAGTGTTCATGGGAGAAAAGAAAAAAACAAGGGGCCATGGATAGACCCGAGAGAGAGAGAGAGAGAGAGAGAGAGAATGTACCTCAAAATGTAAATATCATTGAAATCATAATTCAAATTCTTAGCCTTCTTCTTTCTTATAAGGAGGAACTCCACATAGCATTGGTGTCCTGGAGAAAGCCATAAGGCCAGGAGTGCAAACAATCTAATCTTTATCGCACACCAGGGGAAGGAAACTATTAATTGACTTTTATTTGACCAGGAAGTCCCATTGAGAGCAGAAATCTTTTACAAAAGAGACCTGCACCGCTGTGGAACAGACCTAAACAGCTGTACTGATACACTGATATAATAACAAATATTACCAGTAAGACGCCCCAAGGGCGAGTGAAACATTATGTCCAT
>NC_137811.1:47645483-47732983 GCF_963921795.1 Nannobrachium achirus | reverse complement strand
CAACGGACTCACTCGCTAGCTTTCGCCGTGGACTGAAGACTCACCTTTTCAGACTCCACCTAAACCCTTAGCACTACAGAAAAAGAATCAATGAATACATGAAGCTAGTTAGCATTTGTTTTTGTTTTTTAGGTTTTTTCAGAACTTTGATTATATTGTGTTTTTTCTAGATAGATATCCATTTGCATTTGTTATATTGTTGATGATGTACTGACATATTATCTTGTTTATTATTGTGATGTTATCTGCTTATTGTAAGTCGCTTTGGATTAAAAGCGTCTGCTAAATGCCTAAACTGTAAACTGTAAACTGTAAGGCATTTTCTTCCAAAAATTTGTTTGGCAAAGGTCGACCTGCTGGTGGCGCTATAACAGGCCAATGTGAAAAGAGTGGTATTTGTTCCATGACCTGATGGGAATTTCTCCGTAATCACAAGCTGCGTTCATGATTTAAGTAATTTTGTTAAAAATTGACCAATCCTGCAAACTTTGGAAGCCAATGTTAGCCAATTAGGATGGAATATGAAATATCGGACAGATCCGTCTTGATCACATGACTATAGAGATATTGTTACTGATTTGCATGATTTTTGGATAAGATCTCAGGGAATAATAGGAAAAAAATGGTTTTACATAAGTCGGCCTCCTGGTGGCGTTATAAAAGGCAGATATGAAAAATGCAGGGCAAAGGTGTTTCCTTGGCCTCTAGGGAGTGCACATACAAAGTTGTACACTGATCAGTGGAGTTATACGTAGGTAAAAACACGACTCGGCCTGTTATAGCACCACCATGAGGCTAATTAGATTTTTTTGTGTGGCATTTATTCCTCTGCCTATTGGGAATGTGCATGCACAATTTCACCAAAATAGCACACTGCGTTCATGATTTCAGGCATTTTATTCAAAACGGACCAATCCTGCAAACTTTGGAAGACAGTTTTAGCCAATCAGGATGGACTATGGATGTCTGGTCTGCTGTGATGTTGATGTGATGTACGTGCTCTTTGTGTTATGATTATTTTGTATTCTTTGGGGTTTTGTTTTTGTGTTTTTTTTTTTGTTTGTTTTTTTTTTGCTTTTATTGTGATGTATATATTGTTTTGAATGTAAACATAAAAATAAACATATTGTTTAAAAAAAAAAAAAAAAGCATGGACTATGGAAAATCGGATAGATCCATGTCGATCACAAGACTGTAGACATACTGTCTACCGATTTACGTGATAAGTCTGTAGGAGTACTGACAAAAGTTAGTTTAGCAAAAATCGGCTAGAACAGGCCCATGTGAAAAATTTGGGGCAGAGGTTCTGAATTGGGGTAGCAGGAAAGGTCGACCTAAAACAAAGTCGACCTCATTCGCACAACCGTGCGTTTCCCAACGGGTCTGAGGCCTTAAGCTAGATGCAGAATAGACCAAAATCAAATCTTTGTTTCTGGAGGTCCGTGGAACAAAATATTTTGAGTTGGGGGTCTGTGGCCAAATTCATATTGAATTACAATACATTTATATATATATATATATATATATATATATATATATATATATATATATAATATGTGCCTATCGGTGGTTAAGGACCCCTAATGTGTTTTTGGCCGCGGACCCTCATCTCAAACTATTTTGTTCCACGGATGGATCCCTATCGCAAAATATTTTGTTCCAGGGATCCCCAGAAGCAAAGATTAGATTTCGGTCTATTCTGCATCTAGCTTAAGGACACAGACTCGTTGGGCAACGAGTTTGGGTCGAGTTTGTTTTAGGTGTGCACAGTCTGGCAGCGACCAGGCCAACAGTGCCGAAGATTAGCTGATAACAGACGGACGCATGCACGGACGGAGGCGAAAACATGGTCTCTCCCATGCCTTCCGGCTGGTGTAGACAATAATAATTATTGTGATATTTAGTCTTATCGGCCAGCACAGCTTAGATTGATTTACACAAAGAGAGAGACAGAAATGATTAGTTCCGATCATTAGAAGTGAAACTATCGCTGATCTCCTTTTCCATGAATGGAATAATTAAGAAGCGTGTGGTTTGACAATAGGTATCGAATCAAAGCTAAATAAATTTGAATTGATTTTATAGCATCAACTAAATCGAATAGTCTACTCTAATTAACGACTTAGCCCTATTTCATACTTTGTCATATAATGTGAAAATAGCCGATCTACAAGCTCACAACATGTTGCATCATATATTATGAGCTTTAAGGTCTTCTATTTTCAGTATTGTTTCAAGTCAATTATTGATTCATTATTGAATTTTATTATATTTTTGTCTCCACCAGCTGAAGGCATGGGGGAGAGTATATGTTTTCGCCCCTGTCCGTCCGTTTGTTACCAGCTAATCTCCGGCACCGTTGGCCCGGTTGCTGCCAAACTGTGCACACTGCCTGGATACCAATTCAGAACCTCTGCCCCAAATCTTTCATATGGGCCTGTTCTAGCGTCACCAGGAAGCCGATTTTGCTAACCTTTGGCCAGTACTCCTACAGATTTTGTCAAAAAATCACGCAAATCAGTAGACAGTATCTCTACAGTCATGTGATTGACATAAAGTTTGCAGGATTGGTAAATTTTGAATAAAATGCCTGAAAACATGAAGGCAGTGTGCGATTTTGGTGAAATTGTGCATGCACATTCCCAATAGGCAGAGGAATAAATGCCACTTAAGAAAAAATCTAATCAGCCTCATGGTGGCGCTATAACAGTCCGATTTGTGTTTTTACCTACGTATAACTCCACTGATCAGTGTACAACTTTGTATGTGCACTCCATAGAGGCCAAGGAAACACCTTTGTCCTGCATTTTTCATATCTGCCTTTTATAATGCCACCAGGAGGCCGACTTATGTAAAACACATTTTATTCCTTGAGATTTTATCCAAAAATCATGCAAATCAGTAACAGTATCTCTATAGTCATGTGATCAAGACGGATCTGTCCGATATTTCATATTCCATCCTAATTGGCTAACATTGGCTTCCAAAGTTTGCAGGATTGGTCCATTTTTAACAAAATGATTTAAATCATGAACGCAGAGACATTCTGCACGCACATTCCCACTAGGTCAAGGAACAAATGCCACTCTTTTCACATTGGCCTGTTATTGCGCCACCAGCAGGTCGACTTTTTCCAAACTAATTTTTGGAACAAAATGCTTCAAATCATGCATGCAGCAGAGTCACATTGCCGATAAAGGCCAAAGAAGACATGGCACCCCTTTTCACATTTAGTGCCACCAGGACCTACCTGACCTGGTGGAGACCTGTGCTCTGAAGAGCACTGCTTCTAGTTTACAATCAATTCCATCGATTTGTTAGATTAACTGTTGCCCCCCCTACAGAGGAATAGAGATGACTTTGAACGACCTCTTTGTCGTACCACAAAACATAAATTATTTATTACATTTAGAGGCCCTCAATTGTGGAGATCTCTAGATACATCACTTAAGTCATCATTATCCTTGTCAATGTTTAAGAAACGTATGACACTATCTTATTTCTTTACTGTAATTCCATAAGATTTCATCTACTGATGTGTTGTATTACCAAATGTGTTTTTTGTTTTTGTCTTTTTCTGTTTTTTGTGGAGTTTCTGTGTTTTTACTTCTTTATTGCACAGCTGCTCTGACAACTTGTATATTGTATTTGTTCCTAGTGAACTTGTATTTGTTAAATGAATGACCTTTTCCATTAAGGAAATGATTCTAAATAAGCCTTTTGGCTTCTTCCTCTCCTTGCGCAGTATTTTGTATACTCAATATATGCATTGTTCTATTTTTTATAATAATGTGCTAATAAACTAAACTAAACAGAGCATGTACACCAGAAGCATGTTGGCCATGCGAGATACGAGACCAGCACGGCATTTGTTTGCAGTTGCTAGGGACACAGATTCCTAATTCAGCATATGTGCGCTACACTCAGATTACCCCACAGCCATGTGGTTACAGTAAAAACCCCACCCTACTCCACTGGTCAGAGGGGAAGTGCTACCAAACCAGCACACTGAACTCAACCGCGCAATACTATTATATTTCATGCTTCTGCTGTTTTCATTCATGAGTAGTGGGCGACCACAGGAAAATGTGCTGCTGTGAAGAAATTACACGCATATCATTTTGAATACAGGATAAATAAATAGGACACGGGCGATGGCATAGGACAAAGTTCAAACCCACGTCATCGCTAGTACATGCTGTATGATACAGTGTATGTCATTTCCTCCCTGTTTTGAGCCATTAGAACATTGTAGCACATGAGTCTTACAAAATGTACCTGAAAAAGCATCAGAACCAGCCTTAAAGGATGGTAAGATATAGATAAAAAATATCTGTCACATATATTTTTTATCTGTATCTTAACATCCACTTGAATGGAGACACACACACACACACACACACACACACACACACACACACACACACACACACACACACACACACACACACACACGTGTGTGTGTGTGTGTGTGTGTGTGTGTTGGTGACCAACCTTTTATTTAGTTTTTTCTTTAAAAAAGAGTAGGAGACATTACATTTCTTTGCAGTTCATTGCATTTGACATACAACAGAAATAGTCCTACATGTTTTATGAATATGTTCCAATGTTCAATGCCAAACACAATTAAATCGTTAATTGTTCAATTATTTGAATGACAATTAATCGTCAACTTATATGTTTAATTGTGACAGCCCTAGATGCATGGTCACAGCCAGGGGAGGGAGTATCAGTGCGTATCAGTGTAGTACCGTGTAGTACACTTGACTCTCTGCGTTGTCAACAAGTTCTTCAATAAATGTCTGGCTCTAACATTACCATCGCTCATCATGCCATGGTACACAGTCCTCCTGCATGGCACGCACAGGCAGTACACAAGCATACTGTACACAGACCATGCACGCACACACGCATGCAAGCACATGCACGCACACACACACACAAATCACACACACACGCGATGCTTGAAATACTCTGGCTTTACGTCTAACCATTTAAGACTACAGCTGAACCATCTAAAGCCAATGAGTATGTGTATGCAGGCTACAGCTGCATATACTGTTGATGTACCAACGCAATGTTTAAGGAATTAACCTTAATTGCTGGATTATCAGGTTGGACATTATTGGGAGCATGCAGCCCGATAATACGAAGAACAGAACGATCTCTCATGAGAGGGTAATTCAGACTGCTGCCATTCTGTCTCTGCAACGTCCTGCACAGTGGTTTCAGCTCAAAGCGGATCTTTGGTTTGGAACTAGGATTAAAATAACCAGGTCAGTATAATCTATTGAACAAGAAACCAGACAGACATTGAAAAGAAGAAAATACCACACAAAAAAAAACTAGCGACCGGTAACATTATAACCCGGGGGACGATCAACACAACAGAGGATCTCAGGTGCCAGGGTGAACTGTTGCTCTGGGACCAATTATGCCATCCTGCAGCAGCAGCACTGACTGCTTTCTAACGTTAGTGTTCTTTACATCCAGGCTATGGCGTCACGAGCTCGGGTTGACTCAGCAGCATGCGGGGATCAAGCTGTCTCTCCTTTCACACCTACTTAAAGGACAGAAACCCACTTAACAGTAATACCCCATTCAGTCTTCTTTTTGTCTTCCCCTCCCCACCACGTAGTACAGTCATCTGCACGAGAAGAACAGGTCATGCAGGTCCATGTGACCACTGTCTGGCACACTAACACTCATGCCCAGCGTTTTTTCCATAAAGAAAACATTTCCTCCAGGATAAAAAAAAATATATATATACTTTTTGGAGACACCAAATACTGTGTAATTATTTATGAATTCCCTGCTCTCCTACTTTGGCCAACTATGCCCATTTCCCCCTGCTGCAGATGAATCCAGTTCTTCTAACACTGATAATGCAACATGAGACATGTTTCAACCCGCAAACTAGCAAAGCAGAAATAAATAAGTGCTGTGACAAGGTACTAATTACCTGTACCTAAGTTCTTGGAGCTCAATTACTGTTAGTTACAGGTGCACCAGCCGCGTCATGGAATTACAGACTTTTGTGCTGGCCCCTGCAGTATTAAGTAATAAGCACCAACCTCTGCACTCAGAAAGCTCCCAGGTGGACAGGAACAGGGGTGGGATGGGGAAGGAAGGCACCAACGAAGGATAGATGGAGGGAGTGGAACAGCAGGAAAATACCAATTAGTCTGTTAACTATTCCCCAAGCTGCTCCTTCAATTAGAGAGCTCCTGCTGGAGCCTATACTAGGGTGGAGAAATACTTTGTTGCCGCTGGTTCTTGTTGCTTTTTTTAGCAGCCAGAAAAGGGCTTTGGAGACCACATGATGTTGAATGACTTATGATGTTGAAAATGTTATCTTTTAAGGGTTATAATAAAGGGAATATAATTGCATATATCCTGCAAATTCAGTTAAATTATTACACAGATTGTATACATAATCACGTATTAAACTGTACTTAGTTGACCAGGGTCCCCCAGGGCTCTATACTTGGTCTACTCCTTTTTTTACTATACTGTACAACAAATCTCTTACAATAAATGCTCACAATGTGTTACATTGTGAGCTCGCAGAATGTTCGCCCTCAGAGAAGGCATGGGCAGGGTGGAGAGCAGTAGTGGAGCTTTGACAATAAAGTAAATTGAGTTAAAGCACACATATCAGGTTTTCATAATTTTGCAATAGTATCTAGAGAAGTTGTATTGTTAGATTAGACATGAAATATCTCACTCTTTTCAAGAATATGTCCAGACATGGCTCCTACAGTATAGCAGTGGTTCTCATTCTCAAAATGGTGTCTGAGGAACCCGAACTCAAATATTAAATGTGCAAAGGTTTGTTCCCTATCAGTGGTATGTACCGTTACTGGACAGCAAATGGAGCAAGAGTAATCCCTATCTTCTATACATGCTGAATGTCTTCCTCTCACACAAACCCACATACCATGGTGACTACCGTCTGACAGCAGGTTTCCACAAATAGGACTGAGCCACCCAGGCCAGCTGCATAACAAGTGTCCAGACAGATACACCAGGGACGTGCTGGGCCCCTGATTCAGCCCGGGAAAAAGAGTTGGAGAGGCCCTCATTAGAGATCTCTCTCTATAGCGCTGCTGCTACTCAAATATTTGCCATTTCAGATCATGACAAGTGAAAAGCCAGTGGGCCAATTACATGAGTTATATTTTGTCGTTGTCGGGTGGAAACCTTGTATGTCCAAAACCGTTTGTTTTGTATTTATCATTTAAACAGCTGATCTACAAGCACACAACGCCTCGCGGTGCGAGGCGTTGTGTGCTTGTAGATCTGCTGTTTTCACTACTTTTGTGCAACGGCCTTGTATGATGAAGCAGGGCTTTGCTTTGCGAAAAGAATGTACACATTTGAAACTTGGAGATACAAGGTTTCTGCCCGACAGTGACGATTTACTTTGTTGGCCGCCCAGCCCCCAAAATGGAACGAAGGCTGACATTTTATTTGTATTTTTTTCCTAATGGCCGTCCTGGACCGGCCGGGAATGAACCGGCCGTTCGGGAGTTGGCCCGCTTTTCCCAATGGCCAGCACGTCCCTGAGATACACTGTACAGTATATGTCTGCTTCTGCATGGACTACTGTCTGTAGCTACATTTTGAGCTAAAGGTTATGGACGCACTGCTCCACGTCAGGATAAAGATGTTCAAATTACGTGAAATCTGCTGAAACAAGACAACGTTTGAAATACAGTATATTTGAAAAGATAACTCCTCAACCGTCATGCTAGATACGTTTTCCATCAACTACTGTATGAATTTTCAATCATATCTTGCTGTGCACCATTAGAGTAACCCCTTTGTTGTAAATAATAATCAAGTACTGTAAAGGATTAAAGGACTTCAACCCAACCACTAATAAACGCTATATACTGGCAATCATAGCACTTGATAGTGAAGACAACTTCAAGTACACTTTAGTGGACATCCACAACTATGGATCGCTTTAAAGATTAAATCTAACCCGTGGATTTATGTGTAACAAGGTTTAACAGCTGTACCTTCCATAAACTAACACCTCTTTCAACCTCATGAAATGAACAAAGGTTAGGCAAGTTTACAGTGACTGAATTTATTTCTAGGACATTCAGTCAATGTGTACTTTGAACAAATATACACTCATATGGGCGTTTATACAGCTCATGGAAGAATTTCATCTACTACACCCACACTATATTTAAAATGTAGGGCTGGGCACTCCAATATTTATAACAAGATGGCACATATCCACAGGCATATCTTGTACAGCTGCCAACAATGCCCACCTTAAAGACTGCCACTATGTAACATATCATAATAAAACCCCCAAAATGACCATTGGAAATATTTAAAACATCGAAACCACAATAATCCAGATGTGAGGATATAACGGTTGTACTGAAAATGTAATTTGGGCACTGAATACAAATAGTCTCTAAGGAAATGGGAAAAACAGGGAAGTCCTTTTAGTCAGCAGAATTCAGCTATAGAGCGACCACACAAACCCTGAGAGCCTGTGGTCTGGACCTAAATACAGCAAACATGGAGCAGGCAGGGTGTGTCTTTGAAGCACTGGGTGGGAAGGCCGCATCTGTGTCTGTCTCCTAATCTCCCATCATTTGGGACCCCGGCAGGAAAGGGTTGGTGCAGAAGGATAACATTATCTTACGGTAGCCTAATCTTTGAAAGTATTTTAAGAAACTGTATTAACGGACAAATATGTATTCATAAATAGCATTTACTGTAGGCCAGAAAACATTGTATCCACTCTCTGGCTAATGCAGGGGTCTTCAACGTTTTCAGGCCAAGGACCCCTTAACTGAGAGAGAGATGAAGCAGGGACCCCCACAACCTTGTCATAGATTCCATATCGTTTCATTAGTGTATTTTGGATTCATGTCAATTTGTGTTTTCAGATATTTAACCACTTGAACTGTCAATACTTCTCCCCTCTACACCAAACCTCTTTGCTGAAAATATCCGATCTACAAGCTAGATCTGCTATTTTTGGCTAAAGTTCTCAGAATCTGGTTAATAATCTGGCTAAAAAGGAGATTTTCTTTTTTTCTTTCTATCACACAAAGATTTGGAGGACCCCCTGTAGTAACTCTGAGGACCCCGTAGGGGCCCTGGACCCCCTGTTGAAGACCCCTGGGCTAATGGATCTGGATGTTTATTGCCTCCACGTTCACACACAGGCAAGTAGGTTTGGGACGATAAGCGTTATTGTTGTTTATTATGGTGATAAACAAACGCTCACAATAATCGTATCGCAGAGATTTAAATTTATCTGTCATACAGTAGGATGATTGCTTTTGTTGAGCTTCAATTTCAGTACCACTTAAACCCTAGTCTTCTGCTACACAAACTGTACGCCACTAGAGGTTCGCGGCCCTTCGGGCCGCTCACATCTAGAGTCCACGCCCGCTTTTTTTTTTTAAATAAAAAAAAAAAGTTAAAAAAAAAAAGAAAATTGAAAAAAAAAATTTTTTTTTGAAAAAATAAAAAAGTTTGTTGAAAAAAAAACAAGTTTTGGCCTAATTGTGTTATTATTGTTACTGTAATAGGCCTGCCAATGTTTTATTTTCATTATTTCAATGTTTTCATTTTAGCAACACACACACACACACACACACACACAGACAGACAGACAGACAGACAGACAGACAGACAGACAGACAGACAGTATCTTGCTGTGAACTCTAGATGTGAGTGGCCCGAAGGGCCGCGAACTTCTTGTAAGATACAGGCTCTCGGCTAGCGATTGAGTCTCTCTCTCTCTCTCTCTCTCTCTCTCTCTCTCTCTCTCTCTCTCTCTCTCTCTCTCTCTCTCTCTCTCTCTCCCCCTGTGCAGCGGCCCCCCCCTTCCCTCTTGTAACCTGAGACTCTCTCTCTCTCTCTCTCTCTCTCTCTCTTGCTCTCTAGCGAATCAGCGGACGGCTGTGCCGTGCATTCTACCGACAGCGGAGCTATGAGTTGAAGTGGATGTAAAGGGGGCGTGTATGGCCTTCTACCGACATCGGAGCTAGCTATGAGTTGAAGTGGATGTAAAGGGGCGTGTATGGCCTTGGAAGTGGGATGCGGCTCTAAGAAAAATGTAATAGTAGATAGTATGAGCGAATAGGGGAAGGGGATCAATTCAACACCACGTGATTCCTTGTTTGGCCCGGCAAAAACTCAGATGTGTGTCTCAAAGAATATAATTATTGGCAGAATCGCGGAAAGATTCGAATATTTGACGGTTCCGTTTTCATTTTTCACAAGATTGTAGCTTGTAGATCGTCTATGTTAGGCGAACGTTCCCCCCAGAATAATAGGGATGCTGGGAGCTCAAGTGGTCAACAAAAGTGGCATTTAAAAATGTAAGAATATTTTGATTATCGTGATAATATCGTTAATGGCAATTATTTTTGTGACTTGTAATTTTCATATCGTCCCATGATCCCATATCCCTACAGGCAAGCACGTATGCAGTTCTTCATGATGAATATATGCACTTTACGAAGAAGTGATTCAAGGACAAGGCTATCTTGTGCTGTTTTCTGAATGAGGTCATGAGGCTGTTATTTGTTATACCAAATCTATCTGGTTACTCTGTGGACTTGGCCTTCAGCAGAGTTGGTTTCAAACATAGGCAAGGACACTCCAAAATAAATAAAAACTGATTCATGTACAGACAAATAAATGGATGTATGCCACCACCAGGTGGGTTTTCAACACAAATCAGGATATCAAAAATCTGATCTTTCCTCTTTGTATTTGATGAGGCACTTTAACGACTGATGTAGCAACATCAGAATCTTGAGCAATTTCAGTGACTGTGAGCGCAGGCAGGTGGAGTGAGGATAAATAAATGAAAGGCATCAAAGAGGGCGTTGGTGGATAATCAACTAAGTTCTGGAGCACACGGATACAATCAAGTCCTTTTATGTGTGCAAATAAAACTCACCACATCTCGACGCTACTGCGTCTTCATTAGAGTCATGAGTCATGAGGACTTGTTAAAAATCTGTAAAGCTCTTTGAAGAAAAACAAAACAAAAAACGCAACACTTCATCTTCGTTCATTAGGAATGCAACAGACTACATTTAGACTTTCAGATTCACTTGACCTGCAAACACATTTAAAGCTGAACATTTGAGAAGTATAAGCTTGACGCCCCCTTTGAATAATCTTTGTATCTGAGTAAATAATGGCTGTAGGAAGTTGAAACAAAATAACATTTATCAGGAGAATCTATAGTAAAACACTTCTGTCATTTATAACGCTTTAGTTAATGAAAGTTATGTATTTGTTCATTTCACTCTCTTCACACAAACACACAAAAGCAAACTGCGACCAGCCCAAGACATGTACAGTACATTACGGGGGCCGCTCTCCATTCCGACATGCTGCCATTCCGACGTTGACTTCTTATTGTTGGAGTTTCAACTCTTCCATAGAGGTTAGGGTTAGGGTTGGGGTTAGGTATAGGGTTAGTGTCGGAATGGGGGGATGTCGGAATGGCAGCAAGTCGGAATGGAGACATGTATAACCGTACATTACATAGAGTGCAACAAAAAGGTGCAATGTGTATACTAGGTTTACATACGATTATATACTGTGATTTAGGGCTGGGTGGACAAGACCAAATATAATATTTTTGACCAATTACTTGTGGGAATATCTATTGGTGCTTTCATAAAATATTCAACCAATGAGATATGGTATAAATAATAAATCAATAATGCCTATATAACACTATGTGGGTAAAAGCAAATAATAGCGCATCACTTTCTCAAACATTTTAAAGGACCCCAACGGTAGGCCCCTGAGGGCCCTGACACATCACTGTGACATCACATCACAGTGATGTCAGATACTCAGAACAGGGATCTCCATATATGGGCATAAACAGGTGATATCACAGTGATGTCAGATACTCAGAGCAGGGATCTCCATGGGCATAAAAGGGATTCTGTTAGGGATTTCCATATATGGGCATAAAAGGGATTGTATCCCAGATGATGCCCTGTTAGGAGGACCACACTAACAGAATCCATATATGGCCAAGACAGATGGCGCAGGTTGCTTTTCGCCCTTAGGCGTCTTACTGGTTAGACTATATTGACATGATATATTTCTAGCAATATTATTGATAATGGCTTATCTCTTAATTTTCTCCTCAGTGCAGTAACAATGCTAACAAACATATTTAAATATGTGTTAGTCTTTTTTGTGTTCCATATCATGTATGTTATCTGCATCCATGAAGTAAGCTAATGTGGTTCTTAACAACTGTTAAAACTGTTACAATTAACTCAATTAATTGTAATAACATACAGTATATGTGTGGACTAGTTCTGCTATGAGCACTGCTGTTGCCTTGTAGAACAAACAGTCATTTTGTCTGAGGTAGCGAACATGCAGGCTGTTGTGTCAGTCCTTAATTACAGTCTGGCAAAGCTAAAAGCTAGGAGGTAAGCCTTCACTTAGTCTACTTCTCCATTACTATGAAATCACACACGCACGCACGCACGCACGCACGCACGCACGCACGCACGCACGCACGCACGCACGCACGCACGCACGCACGCACGCACGCACACACACACACACACACACACACACACACACACACACACACACACACACACACACACACACACACACACACTCACACACACAGGCACGAACGCGCCCTCTCTCTCTCTCTCTCTCTTTCTCTCACACACACACACACACACACACACACACACACACACACACACACACACACACACACACACACACACACACACACACACACACACAGGCCCTCCAATTAAATTTGCACATGTACACACAAAAACAAATAGAATCTATCTACGTACAGACTGCTTGGACTTCAAAGAACGTATTATTGAGATACAACTGTGTTTCATTTTCTTTCAAAGTGCAGTCTCTTTTTTTTATCCAGTCTGTCGGTCCATCTGTTTTTGTGTGCTTGCCTTGCGTATGCACATGTGTGAGTATTTGCTGTGTGCCTGTGTACATAGACTGTGTGTGTGTGTGTGTGTGTGTGTGTGTGTGTGTGTGTGTGTGTGTGTGTGTGTGTGTGTGTGTGTGTGTGTGTGTGTGCTTTTATGAGCTGTGTGTTTCACTGTAAGCGGGCTATGTAATAAAGAAGTGACTCCCTGCTTGATGACGGAGGAGAGAATCCGCAGCACAAAGGGAGTTGTCATGGTGATTTATATGGACAGAAATGTCACACACTCGCAGGATGAAAAGCTGCTTTGGCCTCCATGCCAAGTGACACTGTGGCCAGTCCACTTTGTAATTTAGCCTAAAAGCCAGTGGCTGTCTCTATTGCAGTCAGGGGTGTCGCACCAAATTCTGAGCCCTGGGTACTTTAACTATTGAAAAATAGCAGATAAAACATGCTCACAGCGTGGGCTGCGTGGCACCGAGTGCCACACTGCGAGCTTGTAGATCTGCTATTTTTTTTTTTATCGTGAACATTTCTTTGAATATTTCAAATCCTTCTAAAGTTTTTTGAAAAACGTATGTTTCTGTCTGTCAGGAACCCTTTTCATGTGAAGGACCCCCAAAATGATACGTATTTGGCCACGGACCCCATCTCAATTTAGTTCCAGGGACACCCCAGAAGCAAAATTTTAGTTATAAATAAATGTTCGTTTAAAAAATACATATATTCAAAGATTTGCACACATTTTCACGACTTTTCAGCTGATAGCTGATCTACAAGCTTGCAGCGCGGCCCCTCCACCTTGGGCCCTAGTAACTCAGTCCCACTTTCCCCCCTTGTGACGACCTTGATTGCAGAAATCTGGTTAAGAAGAACCTTTCTTCAGTCCCCCCCCCCCCCCCCTCCCCTCCTTGACTACTTAAAGAAAAGGTCAGAGTGATCAAACCTCAATAGACCCGTTTCTTGTTTACAAACATTGAGACTAAATGCACAGGTGACTGTATCATGTAATCAATTCCCACCAATCCCCAAACCTGTTGTTTTGGGGAGCGCTGGTTTCATTGGCTAATTTTGGTACCGACCTGCGTGCGCATCTAGTTCTTATCAGTGTAACGTGGACCAGAAATGCGTCTATTCAGCTCACCTACGCATTTGTTTGTAGTTAAAACATAAAATAGAAATGCAATAAATAATAATGAAAAGGTTAGACAAGTAGGCCAGTCAATCTAAGCTAAAAAAGGGCCTGACCCAAAAGAAATTGCAATAGTAATGGTTCAAGGTTTTTTATGATCCTTAGGGTCATCCAAATAACATATTAAAAGTTGTGAATTATATATTTAGTGGATCAAGGTGAATTCAGGGGGTTCAAGTTTAGGTCCATTCACTTACTATACAGGAAAAAAAGACCCACCAAAAAATCTTATTTAAGTAGCATGTGTGGGGTCTAACTAGGGGTTTTTCATGATTCTGAATCCATTGCAAGCATTTGTTTTGCACGAAAAACATTCCTTGGGCTAGAAACGGACACTACAAAACTATGGATTAGTGATGAGTCATCACTTTTCTGGGGCCAGCTCCGTTTTGTGGTGTCCGCTTTTAACCTGACGAATGTTTTTTGTGCAAAACAAATGCTTGCAATGGATTCAGGATCATGAAAAACCCCTAGTTAGACCCCTCACATGCTACTTAAAGAAGATTTTTTGGGGGTCTTTTTTTTCCTGTATAGTAAGTGAATGGACTCAAACATGAACCCCCTGAATTTACCTTGATCCACTAAATATATAATTCACAATTTTTAATATGTTATTTGGATGACCCTAAGGATCATAAAAAACCTTGAACCATTACTATTGCAATTTCTTTTGGGTCAAACCTTAGATTGACTAGCCTAAAGAATGAGTAAAGTAAAATACCCTACATATTTTCCCATTTTTTTCCAAAGCTCCACTTTTTTCTGTTCTCACTGCACTCGTTACTGTAAGTACGTTTTATTTGCATTGGCTGCAAATCAACGCGCTTCATTTAAAACACGACAATCATAGTCCGATTAAAGTAGCAAAACTATAGCCTACAGCCTACAACACTAACCTTCCACCCACACATGTAAATAAAGCATTTGAAAACCCCCCGTCCTCCTTCACATCTCACAGCTCTAATGACTCTACTTGTATCGCACCTGTTCTTTAAAACAAATGCTAGGGAAACCTTTTAGCAGTACATTCTACAGTGTGAGGAGGTGATGTGCAGTACAATGGCTGGGGAACAAAGTTACAGACACACATCAAAATCCTAGAATAAGTCTAACAAAGTGGGGAAATATAATGGTATTGATCAATAGAGTTCTATCTTTCTATTTTGTTTCATTGATGACTGAATGAAAAACATTTTGGGAAATAAATATATAATAAATTAATAATTAGTATTAATATCATCTGAATGGTCTAATTAACAATGTGTGTGTGTACAAGATTCAGCTACTAAGAAAGCCAGGTCACTGAGGATGCACCAATTAAGACAACAATGAGCTTCAGAGTGACAGACACAGAGACACAGACAGACACAGAGAGCTAGAGACAGAGAAACAGAGAGAGAGAGAGAGAGGGGGGCAGAGAGAGTGAAGATTGCAGGGGGAGTGTTCAGCAACTGGTGTCTTTAAATAACCAGTATATTTATCATGTGCTGTGCTCTCTTGCATGTTGCAGATAGTATGAAAGCCTCTAAGTAGTGTAGATCTAAGGCTGGTCAGGATAAGTGCGTGGGAAAGAGATGTGACTTTCTGTAGCACTGACATACAGCTGTAGGCCACACTCCAGAGGATAACTTTGGGTCTTGTGTTTACACTTAGGCATGAGATGATTTTGTAACTTCTACATTAATAACATTGGGGGGGAAATAGACAAAGTTGCCATTGTTTTTGTGAGTTCACTTCTCTTGTAGTTTGCCTGCATAGAAGGCAACCAATAGAATAAAATGCATGTCTTGTAAAAACTAAAAAGGGTCACAATATTGGCGGCTTAATGAACTGTATAGGACTATGGACTTTCCATCCAATGTAAACATACAATGATGAACAGATTAAAGAACTGCAGTTCAAGTACAATAAATCCTGTCATTTCCATTGTGTATTGCTAGAGGTTGTATTAAAATATTGTACAGTTAAAGTGTTGTTTCCCCACATACAGTAGCTACTAAGCTACTGTTCCTAAAGTCTACAGTTATCAATCACACATGGGATGAAAATAAAAGAAACAGTGCAAACAAAATGGATGTCATCCCTTGCTGAGTTGTCTCCATGCGGGTACAGAATATGAAGTTAAAAAGCCATCTACACCAGGGTGTCTTTTCATATCAAGGTCCATTATTATTCTGCGTTTTGAGCCAAGGATGATGAGATTTAGCCTCTCAGACACAAAACTTTGAATATTTTGTTATCGTTGGTTAAGATTTTGTCCCACATTTCCATGCTGTATTGATGTGGTATCATAGGAGAGATAACAGGCGTGTGTTGAACAAAATAACAATTCTTCTTATAAATTAAGAAATGTTTAACAATAATTTAACTATTGAGAGTGTAAAATGAAACCAAATAGAGCTGTAAGGGTCCATTTGGTTTCATTTCACACTCTCTACAGTTAAAGATCTATGAGAGTCCATTTGGCTACCAACTCTCCATCATTTAGCTGTGGACCACCTGGAACCCCTCAGGGACCACTGGTGGTCCGCGACCTCCCGGACCACTATTTGAGAACCACTGATCTACACAGTATAAACTCATCATCATTGTTAATGTATCCTTTTGTAACTCTTGAGGTAACATTTGGTTATACACTCTTGTAGATTGAAATGAACACTGGGGATTTTCCTAGCAGCACAATGTGAACCAAGTGATGAGCTAACAGATAATCAAAGAAGACATTCCAAATTCAGTTAGCAGTTGAGCCCCAAAAACAAAACCAAACAAAGGGCACTTTTGTGGAGAGAAGCCACAGTTGTTGTTGTTGTTATTCAACCAGCAAGTCTCTCTAGTAACCGGCCACCCTGTTGGCCAGCTTTATCCTATACTGTTTTTGCTTACTGTGCTTGTAGGCTACTGTTTGTGAATGACAAAACTGAGACTGTGGTTAGGTCAGTGCAGCACATACATGGAGGTTAACCAGGCGTCTGGAATTCTCTCTGTTGTTTGACTCACTGGACAGGAAATATGTTTAAGTGACCACTGCTGTTAATGTTATTTTTGTTGTGTGGACAAATATAGCTAAATAGTGTAGTTGCTCCCACTGTAAAAAATAAATAAAACAAACTGACAAACTCTTAAGTGGATAAATAGCCTGACACTCAGGGAACCAGGTCTGCTGATAAACTGCAGTGCAAGGCATAGATGGGTATTAATTAAAAGTATCACTTGTTTTTCCGTTTCTTAATGTTTTGTGTAGGCTATACATAATAAAGCACATTGAATTGCCTTTTTGTTGAAGTGTGCTATTAAAATAAACCTGCCTTTGAAAATGGTGGTGTTATAGGTTATTAAGCCTGAATAGGTTTTCTGTGACAAAAGTAAAAGTTTAGAGGGAAAACTTGTCTTACCCTATGGGCGGTTTAGTGGCCGTGGAGACTTCACCGTAGTCCATGGAATGAAATGTGGCACTTTGATCACTTTATTGTCCAACTTCAATATCAAAGATAATCTTCCTTCTCCTCCTCCTCCTCCTCTCAAATCCCCCTGGTCTTAAACCCCACGGATATCCATGATCACCTGCGATCAGCATGGGAAAATGGAATCAAATATCTGTAGGACTGCATGGAGTGGAGAGAAAAAATGAGATTTAGTCTAACATAATATATAGCATAACCTAATAAAAATCCAAGAAGTGTGTGCTGCCTGTGTGTGTATGAAGAAGATGACACCGTCACTGGCTGCCTCAACAAAAAAGGATCCACGTAGCGCGTCACCTTAAAATAATAAAACTGACCTAACCCCTCTCAGCAACAACAACATCAATAAATAAACCCCCCCTTTGAATGGAATTCCATGCAGCTATCATGCAGTCTCGCGGCGCCGATGGAAACTTACTTCTGGCCAAAAATATTGCGCCGGCTCATTCATACACACTTGTTGCAGTTGTCACCAAAGGCAAAGCAGCCTTTTATAATCCTTCTTCTCGCTCTGACACACTGACTGACTGGAGCAGTGGAGTGGATGGTCCCGTTGTGCTGCTGCTGGGGCTCAGCCCGCCTTCGTCAGCAGCGGTGGTGGTGTAAAGTAACGCAGTACATTTACTTATAAGTGCTGTATTTATTTATAAGTACAATTGTGAGGTATTTGTACTGGAATGTACTTGTGTAGCCTATTTCCAATTTTAGGCTACTTTTACTACTACTCCACTACATCTCAGAGCAGAGGCAAACAATTGTACTTTTTACTCTACTACATTTATTTAGAAACTTTAGTTAGTTTAATAATTTTACTTTGTAGCTTTGGATTACAACATGCATAGGCTAACCTTAATTTCATCCATTTGAAAATAGCCGATATACAAGCTCACAATGCATTTTTTTAGCTTGTAGATATGCTATTTAAAAATAGATACAAATACAATAGTAACCATAACATAAATTATATTAAATTATAATGAGTAGGCTACTTTATAGGTCTACTTTTGGTACTTGATACCAATACTTTTCTACTTTTACTCAACTAAATTCTGAATTCCGTACTTTTTACTTGTAAAATAGTATTTCTACTTAGCAATATTGCCTTGAGTATAGAGTAGCCTACTTTTCCCACCACTGTTCCATCCTCAGCAGCAAGCAGAAGCAGGAGCTCTCACTGCTGCTCCTAAATAGTTTATATACTTTGTCGTACGCCGGCGTCGCGCGCCGAGAATAGCCGATCTACAAGCTCACAACGCGTCGCGTCCGTGACGCGTTGTGAGCTTGTAGATAAGCTATTCTCACGTCAACAGTGCCGTAGTCAAAAACGACGACAGAACAGAAGCACCAGCTGGCCAGCGAGCAACTGGTGCTCATCTTTGCCAGGTGCGAGCGTTTTAAAACATTTGTATTTTATTTTTGAGGCTTTGAAGGGATAACCTTTTGGGGCAATTTGTGAACTTATAGGACCTATATTATAGGTTGTTGGCAGGTAAAACAAATAGTCTAAATAAATAAAAAAGTTAAAAATACATATTTCATATGTCAAGCATACAACACCCAGAGAGTGGAATCTTTCACACGACCAAAAGAAATATGTTAGAGCCAAATCATTTTTTTAAAATATATAACTCACCTAATATAATAATTATGGAAATTTGGAATTCAAACATTTCTCCCGGCATGCTTTGTAACATGCTTTTGTTCATGGTTAAACCTAAACTCCTCCCTCCTGCACAAGCGTATTAATGCCACAAGAGGTCACTCTACGACAGCTGGGTTGTCAACTGATTGTGAAGTGAACCAGGGTTCACAGTCACACAACAGTTGGGATAGGCCTATGGGCTAAGGTTAGTATTTTGTTTTGTTTTGGTAACACTTGATATGCATCCCATGTCAATAATGCATTATTATTATACTTATAGTCTATAATGCATTATAAGCTGCTTAAAACACTGTATAGCTTAATTAAACTCATAAATGCTTTATTGTTTCTCACTAGAGGTCTGCAAGTGGTCCAAGGGAAAGTGTTTTAAAATATAAAACATAAATAAATTGTACCATTGTTAAATGTACTTAAATATGTTTAAATAATACTTCCAGTAATAATACTTAGTCCATAAAATGTAAGAAAGTATTTGATTTAATATGTGTGGTGTTGGGGGGAAGCTTGAAAATAAATAATAACTAAGTTAAGGGCTTGATATAATTTGATGCAAAATACTTCCCCTTCTTGAGATTTCCCTCCCTTTTCTTTAGAACTATAGACCTCCGACTTCCCAGTAAATGACAACATTGATGCGTCATAGATCATTTAGTGCACTGTTTCTAAACTGATGGTCCAAGGCATAATTACAGTGGTCAATGTCTGTCTCATCTTGGCTATAGTGGTGGACACATAGAGTTATAATAAGAAGGGTGGACAGGGACAGAGTCTAATGCCATTTTCTGGCTCCAACCTTGCCCTGCACATATTTTTCAGGTATGCCAGTATGGAAATACCACTCTCACAGTAATATACAAAAGGTAAAATATTGTTTTTTGCTGATAATTCTGTCTGACAACTCATCCAGAAGTGTTTCATATAATTTTCCTCATCTTGACAGAGTCTGCATGCAATGAGCTGATCCTCTTGAGAAGCTTGAAGTAGGCCTACTATTGGAATTGAATCATACAGTATGCTTCCTCAAATGACCATTGATAATGATGGGAGGGGAGTATCAGGTGCAGTTATCGTAGGCAGAAACATACATGATAATAACTAGTAAGTCCAGTTACCCATATATGGAGACCCCTGCATGATAGTCAACTATGTTATGTCAAAACATGCCCATATATGGGCATTACCAAATATGGGCATTCCCAGATATGTTCTTAATATTGATGAAATTGGGACAGGGATATCCATATATGGGCATAAAACGTATGTTAATTAGTAAAGCCAAGCAGGGCCTTGGCAAGTTAGGGCCTGGGTTTGATGCCTGGGGATCTCCATATATGGGCATAAGGGTACCCTAACAGTTCATCATCTGGGAATGCCCATACTGCATTATGGACATTTTATTTATTTTATCCTTTATCCATATATGCATATATGGACTTAATATTAACGTTTTCAGGGAAGGTAGGGTGTAAATCAGAGTAAAGCAAGCTCTTGGACCAGTTAGGGCCTGGGATTGATGACATCAGAAATCTCCATATATGGGCATAAAAGGGATTTTGTTTCTGGGAATGACCATATATGGACTTTTCATTTTATTTGATCCTTTATTTATTAATAACTAGCCCTTACCCGTCCAAAGATATGAGCTCCAAAATGATGTGCAGTGTGTGGGTTATGGGATGTGCACTGTGCACACAGTATATGAGGGATGGAAAGTAACTTTAACTGGTGCTTGCATGATAATATGTAGGAGCATCAATGTAAGAAATACCCGTTTCGTTTAATGGCTACAGAGATACTGTGTACCGATCTGCATGATTTTTTGACAACATCTGTAACAGGGCCAGACACCCCCCCCGCCTGCGCGCGCGCACACACACACACACACACACACACACACACACACACACACACACACACACACACACACACACACACACACACACACACACAGCTGGTTAAACATGTTGCCTCATGCTAGATGCAGAATAGATAAGCCTCATGCTAGATGCAGAATAGATAGTAGATACACCATAAAAATGCTAATATACAGCATACGATTTGTGAAAGTGACAAACGTACTTCACAGTTATGTCAGGTGTGTTCATATGCTAATGGTGATGCGATTTCAGATCAATTGCTCCAGCCACTGAGGAGAAACGCTGTGACAGACAGACACTCAGACAGACATTTGGAAAATTATATGTTTGATAATATGTTTCCATATACATACAGGTACAATATATTTTATGCCCATACAGGAGATCCCTATCTGAACCATCCACACAGATATGGGTCATGCCTTTGCCATCTGGCCAGTGATATATATATCGATACCATCAGGGATCTTCATGTATGGGCAAGGGGCATAATACCCATATATGGACTTTTACATAGGTGATGTCACCTGTGATACAGAGACAAGCTGCGACATTTCTCATGGTATACTGCTTCATCTATCTATAAATGCGAGAAGTCTCTGTCTGTTTGTAATCCGCGTATATCTCGAGAACCGTTCGTGCCACCGGCTTCAGATTCGGCACGCGCGTTCCCCGCCGCCGCGCGGAGTGCAGTGCCGGGCCTCGACCCGACCCGACTCGCGGTTTTCCGAAACCGGCGCAAAACGTTCGGAATCTCCTTATGCAGAGCTGATTGTTGACATCAGGCTGTTCCGGAGGAAATCGGCGCAAGCGCTGACTCATTGTGACATCATATCATAAAAGGCTCTGAGATCACGTACGCCACATAAGTCAACAAAAAATGCCATGGTTACGTATTCTGATGTTCCTATATGGGCATAAAAATTCGGCACGTGCGTTCCCCGCCGCAGCAGGTAGTGCAGTGCCCGGCCTCGACCCGATCCGATACGCGATTTTCTGGAACCAGCACGAAAGGTTCGGATTCTGATGTCTGACATCAGGGTTTTCCGGAACAGGCACTGTGTGTACATAGATCTCCATTTATGGGCATAAAATGGATGCAGTCAGACAGATACGGATATCTCCATATATATGGGCATAAATGGACACAGCCAAACAGATGGTCAAAGATCTCCATATATGGGCATACATGGACGCAAAAAGACAGATACAGATATCTCCATATATGGGCATAAATGGACACAGACCGACTCGCGGTTTTCCGAAACCGGCGCAAAACGTTCTGAATCTCCTTATGCGGGGCTGATTGTTGACATCAGGCTGTTCCGGAGGAAATCGGCGCAAGCGCTGACTCATTGTGACATCACATCTGAGATCACGTACGCCACATGAGTCAACAAAAAATGCCATGGTTACGTATTCTGATGTTCCTATATGGGCATAAAAGGACACAGGCAAACATATGGTCAAAACGGCTCTTATGACAACAGGTATAATGGGGTTTGCATTAAAGGGTGGGGCATTCATTCCCTATTTCAAATTCGGCACGCGCGTTCCCCGCCGCAGCAGGTAGTGCAGTGCTTGGCCTCGATCCGATCCGATACGCGATTTTCTGAAACCAGCACGAAAGGTTCGGATTCTGATGTCTGACATCAGGGTTTTCCGGAACCGGCACTGTGTCTGCATAGATCTCCATTTATGGGCATAAAATGGATGCAGACAGACAGATACGGATATCTCCATATATATGAGCATAAATGGACACAGGCAAGCAGATGGTCAAAGATCTCCATATATGGGCATAAAATGGATGCAAAAAGACAGATACAGATATCTCCATATATGGGCATAAATGGACACAGGCAAACAGATGGTCAAAACGGGTCCTATGACAACAGGTATAATGGGGTTTGCATTAAAGGGGGAACCAGCACTGTGTCTGCAACACAGTCGGAGGCACAGACAGATACAGAGATCTCCATAATGGGCATAAAGGGACACAGTCAAACAGATACAGAGATCTCCATATATGGGCATGAAATGGATGCAGACAGACAGATACAGATATCTCCATATATGAGCATAAATGGACACAGGCAAACAGATGGTCAATACAGGTCCTACAGAGATCTCCATATATGGGCATAAAATGGACGCAGACAGACAGATAACTCCATATATGGGCATAAATGGACACAGGCAAACAGATGGTCAAAACGGGTCCTACAGAGATCTCCATATATGGACATAAAATGGACGTAGACAGACAGATATCCCCATAATGGGCATAAATGGACACACGCAAACAGATGGTCAAAACAGATCCTATGACAACAGGTATAATGGGATTTGCATTAAAGGGCGGGGCATTCATCCCCTATTTACATTGTTCCCGAGTTGGCCAGGGCGCCGACTAGACGCTCGGCCGCCCGAAGGGCGGCCGAGCTTCTAGTATTAATAATGGTGGTAATAATTATAACGTTAACTTATACTGTATAGCGCCTTTCAAAGAAACCCTTTACATAAAAAAGCCTGGGTGAAAAAGGTCAAAGGAAAATCCAATATGCTTCTCTTTGTAGCAATTTGTGGAAAAGATTTCCTCCTCTTGGACTAGGTATAGCCCAAGGACTAGGTATAGTCCATGATTCTATTTATGTTCAGTTCTTACTTTAAAACACTTACTAACCCCTATAGCTGAGTTCACATAAGGGGCCTATAGCCAATACTAGGCCCCTTCCTTTATTTGCTCTACAAAAATCTCTTTGCCACAAAGTTTGTGGACGTTTTATTTCTGTGCGTCCTAGTTTGCTATCTTAAATCTTGTGTCTCTCAGAAAAACAGGAAACTAGATAAAAAGATAACAAGATACTGTAACTCCTGGTGATGATGCATTACTCATGGTTATGGGGGTGTGCAATCATCTCAGCAGTCACCTACTGTATATCACTGTGGACTGCTTTCTCAGATGTCTATAGAGTGACCCAGGACCGAGTTGAAAAGACTGTGATAGACCAGAGGGCTGGGCTGCATCGGACAGGTGGTCATCATGACAGGTGGGCACACATTCATTTTATCCATGTGTGTTGTGTTTTACTGTATAACATTTTAGTTGTTGTTGTTTTCCATTCATAATCAATGGTGTAGCCCAGGGTTTCCCAAAGTGGGTGCCGTGGCACCCTAGGGTGCCGTGATGCCAGTCCTTCAGGGGTACCACAGAATAATTTGATAATATTTGGAATATCACTACATTAATATCACTTCACTATATATGCTTAGTAAAACAGACCTGATTTGCATTGTACTTGATGAGTTATTTTTCCATCTATACAGCCAGCTCTCACCAAAAATACCTGATCTACAAGCTCACTACGCGTCACGTTTGTGATGCATTGTAAGCTTGTAGATTGGCTATCTTTGGTGCACCTTCCCCTCAGAATAGGCATGCCGGGGTTCAAGTGGCTAAACGTCAAGTATAAAGTAATTTTCAGATATTTCTCTGTGACATTGCCTACCGTATCTCGGGTGGAAAGATGTGCATATTTACGCTGCATAATATAATATAAGATTCTATTAATTAACAGTGTAATTCAAGGGTGCTGTGGATGAAAAAGTTATTTACTGGGGTGCCCTGAGTCAAAAACTTTTGAAAACCCCTGGTGTAGCCTATATAGCTTTGTATTCACATTTGATTGCTGACATAATGTGTTGCTTCTCCTCAATGCTGTAATTTCTGCAGCAATTTCCTAATTGTAGCCCATTTTGCAATGTTGGAAGTGCCATGGGGGGGAATTCAGATGATTCATAAAATGTTTATTATTTGGTGTGTGCAGCCAGTGGTGTCACAAGTTTCCCAGTACTTGAATCAATAAGTCCTGGTCAAATATTATTTAGCTACAAGTGAAAGCTGCTCTTTCAAATGTTTTAAGTAAGTACTAAGTATCAAAAAGTATACGCTTTTAGGACTACAAATTCTTTTCAATATCAATGCAATTCTGTTTTGAAATTTAGATTTTAGATATTTCCCACATGATGAAACGTTGTAAAAATTACAGTAATAAAAAAGAAAAGTGAACATAGCAGATCTATACGTTAACTGATAACAAGACAATGGATTGAATGGAGTGAAAGCCAAGTAGCTACAAATGCAAGTAAAGTATACTCAAAAGTAAATGTACTTCATTTCTGCCACCACTGTGTGTGTGTGTGTGTGTGTGTGTGTGTGTGTGTGTGTGTGTGTGTGTGTGTGTGTGTGTGTGTGTGTGTGTGTGTGTGTGTGTGCGCGTGCATGTGCATGTGCATGTGTACTGTGTACTGTGTACACACATGCAAGTATAGAAACATGTATATACTGTACTAACTGTAGCTATGTGTGTGATCTTTTTAACTAGTCAGTGTTTGCCTGTGTGAACCAGCAGGTGTCACAACAAACCCTGACTTCAGTTCAACCTTTACAATGCATTGAAAACAGTGAGGCATGAGTGCCCTAAACCAGCTTGTAGACGTCTGCATAAAGAGTCCATCAAGCTTGGTGTAACAGAATGAAATCTGTAAATCTTGAAAATGTTGTATTTAAATATGTTATTTTCCTCCCTCAACAGATATGGGTGAGCAAGACAATTCTACGGCAAATTATTATTATGGATATGATGACGGTGATTATGCCCCGTGCAACAATGTCAGCCCAATGGAATTTGGCAAAGTTTTTCTTCCCACTCTTTACAGTTTGGTTTTTATCCTTGGTATCATTGGTAAGTGCTATGTTTGTGTGTGTGTGTGTGTGTGTGTGTGTGTGTGTGTGTGTGTGTGTGTGTGTGTGTGTGTGTGTGTGTGTGTGTGTGTGTGTGTGTGTGTGTGTGCATGCGTGCCTGCTTGCGCATGTCTGCTCACACGCACACACACACACACACACACACACACACACACACACACACATACACGCGTGTGTGCGTGGATGTGCAGGTGTTGTATAAGATCACTTCTTCATTATCCATCTTGTCACACTTCTACTCTAGAGAGTTTATGTTTGTAAGGGGATGTTAGTTGTTTTTAGCTGTTGTCTCTAACGTTGCAAGTCTCTTTTTGGCTGCTGCAACCATGACCTATATCACAAAAACATCTGCCCTTTTCTTCTCTAAGAACTCCACAAAAACCACCCATGTCTATGTGTGTGTGTGTGTGTGTGTGTGTGTGTGTGTGTGTGTGTGTGTGTGTGTGTGTGCGTGCGTGCGTGCGTGCGTGCGTGCATGCGTGTGTGCGCTCTTACAGCAAGCAAGTAGAATAGAGTTCACAAGGAGACTTCCTGTCTTCCTGTACTTTCCAGTGACTAACAGCTAACCTGTGTTTAAACTTCTGAAGAATACAGGTTTAGAGAGATTTACAGTATGTTGTACTTGTTTCTGTGTTGTTTCCAAGGTAACGGCCTGGTGGTGTGTGTCCTCATAGTACACCACAACCAGACCAACCTGACAGACATCTGCCTTTTCAACCTGGCCCTCGCTGACCTCCTGTTTGTCCTCTCAATGCCCTTCTACTCCCACAATGTCGCCGTCGGCCAATGGATCTTTGGAGACTTCATGTGCCGTCTAGTGAATGGCTTCTACAGCATAGGCTTCTACAACAGCGTATTCTCCATGCTCGCCATGACACTGGACCGCTATGCGGTTGTCATGCACACTCATACTGTGGCGCGGCACCGCACAGTGAGGATGGGCCTCATTCTGACGCTGTCCATATGGATGCTGAGCTTTGTCGTTTCCTTACCGACCCTGGTCTTCACAAAGGTGGAAAATGAGGTGGAGGGGTGGAGGTGTGATCTGTACCCTGATAATAATATTTGGAAGGATTATAAAGTCTTGGCGACAAACATCGTGGGCTTCGTGGTTCCTCTGTTGGTCATGGGGTTTTGCTACACAAGGATTATCCCCACTCTGATCAACATGAAGACCGTCAAGAAGCACCGTGTTGTCAAGATGATCATCATCATAGTGGTCGTCTTCTTCTGCTTCTGGACTCCATATAACATTGTACTCTTCCGGAAATTCCTAATATCCCAAAATGAATGGGAGACGGATTGTGACGATCAAGCAAACATGAACTTGTCCATGCAAGTGACAGAGGCCATCGCATTCACTCACTGTTGCCTGAACCCCATCATATATGCCTTTGCGGGTCAGAAGTTCATGCAGAGAGTGTTGAAGCTATTGAGAGTGTGGCTGCCTTGGTGTTTCCCACACCGTCACCGCTCCAGAGATTTTTCAGAAACCATGGCCAGGAAAAGCTCTGTTATGTCCAAGTCAACTTCTGCAACCTCCACTTTCATCATGTAGGTGGATGGCTGTTTGTGGACACTAATGCTTACTAACATTGCACCTCAATGGGATATGTTGTTAGCTGGTAGATATGGTACTATTTTCAGCTCAGGACATTGTCATATGATGTATAAGCAATCAGGGTTAAGAAATATGGCCAACCTACAACAAACCTTTCCAAAACATCTTTCAGTTTCTTTTTAAACCTTAGCTATATTTGTTTTTATGTCAAATAGCAAAACATTATGATCTACAAGCTGGCAAGTTGATGTGTTGTAACTTGTGAGCTTGTTAAATGTGCCATTTTCACAAAATGTTATTTTAAACTTAATGTTCACCTATTATTATTTTTATTATTTTTTTTGCCAAATGTTCACACAGGCCTATGCCCTGAATAGGAACACCATGGTTCATGTAATTAAGTAACCTTAGGTTTAGCCTATAGGGATCCAGGCATTTCACCTTAAGTTTGACTGAAAGTTTTAGGTTTTCATCATGCTATGCACCAACATTTGTGTCCTGAATTAAATCTAACATTTCTGCTTCCTGCCTCTGCAGTTTTATATAAAAAATAAAGAATATGAGCATATTTGTTTCTTGTACTGTATCAGTTTCCAGCTACTTCTATAGTGTGACTAGTGACCACGTGTACGTACGCACACACACACACACACACACACACACACACACACACACACACACACACAACACAAACACACTTCTTTAATACACACAAGATTTTTTTCTTTTGATCAGTTTTCTTTTTTTCTTATTGTTTCTATTTTGTGTCTTTTTACTTTGAAACTGTAGCCTAAATAGTTTTGTTGTCATGTAGATTTTTAGTTTACAGCAACCTTTCGAATGATCCTCATCACATGCTTACTGAAGAGAAAAAAAACAGCAGCGGTAGAATCATAGCATAATAGATGAACCTATAGATGTGTAAAATCAGATGGGGGAAAAAAAGACGAAAGACAAATAAATGGAAGAGCTTTTCTCAGAAAATGACACTTCACTGAAAATGACATTTCCTGCCAGGCATTAAGAGTAAATAAAACTTAAAAAAAAAAAAAGTAAATAAAAGTTATTGCTCGCTGACACTGTACCATATAGCCTACACCATATGTAGGCCTAGTCTATTGGCTATATGCATGGCACAACAGTTAAGAAAGGATGAAATAGGCCTAATTTGAAAACAATTATGATTGTGCAGAGTGTAGTACCATAAGTGGATGCACAGGAAGCTGAAGCACCCCAGCGTGATGTCGTTCTCTCAAGTTCAGACTGTATTAACATTTTGTGTCGTAGCAGTTGAATCAGGGCAGATGGGTGGAGAAAAAGTAGAAGGTATAGACTCGCTGAAAGTATGTGTCTGTATGTTTTTCAATGTTAGAGGTAGGCTTAAGGCTTGTAGAGAGCTTGTGTCAAAGCGGTGCTTCTCCAGTTACATGAAATGACTCATGTTGTCATTTCATATCATTTAACTTGTGAAATTACTTTTGTTGTAAAGAGATACTTATGAGAAAGTTCATTTAAATCATGGCCAGGAAATGGAACAATCAACTGAGCCTCTAATAATTTTTAGAACGTATATATTTTAGGAAAATAAAAAGCTGTTTGATGTAAAAATTGGAACATTTTAGAAACATTAACATTGACCCTTAGGAAGAGGTCACAAGATGTTTGTCTACCATTATTTTCTTTTTTTATCGAAGAGGGAATTAGATCAGATTAAATCCATAACTACATTTAAGGATGTTATAAGGATTCTATGATACAGGCCTGTATCATAGTTATTATGTATCATAGTATCATCTTCACTACTAATTGACAGGCCAGCTCCTGGTGTTGTTTAAGCATGTCATTGATAGACTCTCACACCACTGCTTCTACAGATTCCTCCTTTCACACATACATCGCTGCATTTCTCCCCTACATTCCTAGCTGCTTTCCCTGAACGTATTGTACTTGCACGATGTACAATTAAACAAAACAATAATTTAATGCTATGACGCGAATTACATCATAGTACGTCCATTATAAACCTTCCGGCCGAAACACAGACTTACAAATAGTTCCACGGTGCAGTGTACTTATGAGTGTAGTAGGCCTACTGTGTCCCCTGGTGGCAGGGACAGTGTAGTGCAGACATTATGATCTTTCCCAGTACGGGACAGTAGATTATCTTTCCAAATTCCCAGTACTTTTCCACTGTCTCCAACACAACCAAAACAGCAGCACCTGATTTAAAACCTAAACCCTTATGTTGATCAAATATAGAGCAGTCCTGCCTGAGCGCCTGGAGGGCGCGAAGTCCTAGGAATGGAGCGGCCGCGCAGCGGCCGCGAATTTCTAGTAGTTATTAATACATCCTGTTTAGATTAGTATTTGGCAACTCACCCAGGTTATTGGAGACACAGTTGTTGAGAGACATTGGCAACCGAGAGACAGCTCTGCCAGCCGTGGTGAAAGATTGACCTTGTTCTGAATACGAATTGTGTCACTTGCAATGCAAAATTCATATCCTGTGTGAATGTACTGATGACAAAAACAACAATCGCATTTATAAAAGAAAGAACCGAATAAATAGGAAGAGTGAAGCATTTTCATCAGTGTCTGTCTGGTCCAGAGGGGTGGGCTTTCATAAAAGTTTGGGAATGATCAGCAGGCTGTCCCAAAGAGACTTTTGGGTTGAAAAGGTCACAGGTTAGGGCAAGGTCACAATCAAGGTAGAGGTCAAAACTATATATGTCATATATCAGGAATGGAAAAAAGACATTCATTGTACACCAGCATTGATCAGGCTTCATTTAAGCGTCTGCAACTGGTCCAGAACGCAGCCTCCTTACTAGCATCAAAAATGTGACCACATTACCTCAGTCCTGATGGCCACCCTCCATTGGCTCCCTTTTAAGTAATTTAGCCTACTGCCAGTGCCATTGTCCCACTAGGGCAGGTCATACTCTTTTTTAATTTTGATTAATTTGCGATTTTCTTCTGGAAAAAAGAAATGAAGTTGGGAGGATTAAATAAAGAATTGTTGTTCAAAGTAACATATTGTGGTGTGTAGAACACAAGTCTGAAGACATTTTCCAATTCTGATCAATTTAACGCATAATCTGCAGTTGATTATTGTACATAATTTGTGATATTCTTCTGGAAGAAAGAAATTAAGTTGGGCGGCTTTTATTCCTGTTCAAAGTAACAGATTTTGGTCTGTAGAACACAAATCTGAAGAAATTTATCAATTCTGATAAACCTTGACCTACATACATTTGCAGTTGATTATTGTAAATGTTTTATAAATTTTTGATTAATTCGCTCAGGCCAACTGCAGCAATAGCAACTGCAGTTCTAATTGACAGGAGGGGCGAGTGCCAAAGTGTGGTGGGCTTTCGCGCTTTCGGCCCACAGCGGCAACAATCAAAACAAATTAGGTGTCTATTGTATGTGTTTTTTGGTGGAGAATTCAAATACAGTATATCCATCTAAATGATCTGTCTATACATCTATACATCTATACTGTACCTACCTACCTACCTACCTATCTACCTACCTACCTACCTACCTACCTACCTACCTACCTACCTACCTACCTACCTACCTACCTACCTACCTCTACCTCCCTACCTCCCTACATTATACAATTAATTGTATTCTTAACAAAAATAAAAAAAAGCAAGAAATTACATAAAGAATTCAAGGCTGATGGGGGGCTTATTTCTGACCCCCAAGAAATTGCCAATAATTTCAATACATTATTTTTTCAGAAGTTGGTCCTACTCTGGCCTCAAAGATTCCACCTAGCAACCACAATCCCCTTCAGTTTATGAATTCTCCTATCCTTGATAATATTAATTTCTCAGCTGTTTCAGAAGATGAGGTTCGGAAGACATTAATGGGGCTGAAAGATTCTTCTCCAGGTTGTGACAATATTGACTCTAAATTACTGAAAACTATTCATGAGTATATTGTACATCCTCTAACTCATATTTTCAATCTTTCACTGGAGCAGGGAATAGTTCCCTCTGAACTAAAAATAGCAAAGATTATCCCGATTCACAAAGATGATGACCCAGATTTTCAATCACTATAGACCTATCTCCATTTTACCTGCCATATCAAAAATACTTGAAAAACGTGTTTATCATAGATTAATCGAACATCTTAATAAATACAATATTATACACATCAGTATGGGTTCAGGAAAAAACATTCAACAAATATGCCACTTATACACCTAGTAAATGAAATATATAAAGCTAGAAATAGAACAAAAAACACTATAGGAATCTTTTTTGATTTATCTAAGGCGTTTGACACTGTCAATCACCATATTCTTCTTCTTAAACTGTAAAAAAATAATGCACTTCTCTGGTTCAAGAGTTATCTTCAAGACAGACAGCAGTTTGTATCATACAATGGAACCAATTCTCCTCCTCTTCATATGCTATCCGGAGTCCCCCAAGGATCAACTCTTGGGCCTTTGTTATTTTTGATATATATTAATGACCTTTCAAATGTCTCGGATAAACTGTCGAAAATCTTATTTGCAGATGACACAAGCGTCCTCTACTCTCATAAAGATCCTGACACCATTATAAATGTCCTAAATTAAGAACTTGGTAAGCTGTCCATCTGGTTTCAGTGTAATAAATTATCACTCAACATTAAACAAACAAACTTCATATGTTTTGGCCTTAAACCACATATCTTTGACAAATCATCAAAAATATATATTGATAACATCCCTATAACATCCCTATAACCACACAATAACCACACAATTCCACACAATTCCTTGGTATGATTGACGAGTCACTGTCCTGGAAATCACATATTATGGCTATATCTACTAAAATGGCTAAGAGTATTGGTATACTACGTAAAACCCGTCATTTTGATCAACTCTGAGGTAGCCACTATGTTATATTATACTATGATTTATCTGTACAGTATATTAATTATTGCAATATAGTTTGGGCTAGTACTCATCAGACCAAACTTGAGCCTATATACCGACTTCAGAAACGAGCTCTTAGAACAATAACTTGTGTTCATCCAAGACATTCATCTCAACCTTTGTTTAGTCAATTAGGTGTTCTCAGTGTTTATCAAGTGAACCATCTTCAAATTGGTCTATTTGTTCATGGCTCATTGGGGAAAACCCTTCCCTCATTTTTTCATAATATATTTGGGCGTAATTCTCAGGTCCATAACTATCCAACACGTGGCGCAAATGACCTTAGACCACCAGCAGCCCGTACGTCTCAAACTCAGTTTAAGGATTCAGAGGGTCTAAAATATACAATTCTCTGCCATCATATCTATGGGAGCTGTCTTCTCATCTATTTAAGAAGGCTCTTAAATCTCTTCTTTTAACCAGTATATATACTTTCCATTTGGTCTGCTAAATGAACCTGGGTCTATTCATTATTTTCCTTAGAGGTTGATCTTTTGTGTGTCTTAGACTGTGTATTGTTGAAATGATTTTGCTTCATTTCTGTTGTTCTTTTTACTCTGTTTTCTCTTTTTTGTTAATCAATCTGTAGGACATGTCTATTGTTTTATTCATAATGGATACATTCTACCTTGATGTAATTTTACTGTTTGAATGTAAATATTTTTGGAGAATGCCACTTCTCAAGCTCCCGGAGGGTTTTTAGGCATCTCCTTCACATTTGTCAAAATCTTTGTAAAAGTAGTTTAAACATTTTTGTAAGTGAAATAAACAAACAAACAAACAAACAAACAATACCTACCTACCCACGGTACCTACCTACCTCTACCTCCCTACCTCCCTCCCTACCTACCTACCTACCTACCTACCTACCTACCTACCTACCTACCTACCTGGACACACAACAACAGACTCTTCTTAGGCTACAAGAGGGCCTGTTGATTGGCCAAAGAGGAGAACAATAGAACCATCTCTCCACCAATAACAACAACCTAACCTAACTCACTTTTTTAGGTTCAGTCAACATTGATACAAAATATACAATTGTTGTGTTATTTGTTCCTTGACCTAGTGGAAATTTTGCGTGTGCAAAATGTCATGGAAATCGCAAGCTGCGTCCTTTATTTGAGGCATTTTATTCCAAACGTCCAATCCTGCAAACTTTGGAAGCCAATTAGGATATGAAATATCTGACACACACACACACACACACACACACACACACACACACACACACACACACACACACACACACACACACACACACACACACACACACACACACACACACACACACCATTATTTTGTTCCATTATTTAATTACTGAATCAACAGGTAAGTAGCTCTGACCATGGTCCTGCAATTCTTAAGAAGGATGGTTTCATTTTCACATCATTTGAATGCTGACTGGTAGGGAAAACATACCAAAAATGGTTCTTAAGATTTACACAAATATTAGATCCATACACAGTAAATTAGATATGTTGTGAAGTTATAACTCAACATTCAAAAGAACATTTTTGCCAACAATATTCCAACTCATTCTCAGAGATGGACAGTATTTGAAATACAAAATATTTCAAAATACAAAAAAGTATTTCAAATACGTTTTTCAAATACATCTATTTCAAATACTGCCCATCTCTGCATTCTGATAAAATGTTATAATATCTGTGAAGGTGACAAAAGAAAATGACATCATCCAATTATAAGCTTGTGTTATTTTCCAAAAGTGCACATCATTTTGAAAAACAATAATTCCACCAGACAAATAATTCTTTTCAAGGTGTTTAGCATCACACCCTACTCCTTCCTCACCACGTTTCAGGAAACCACAGTGACACGTTTCAACAGGTCCAATACAACCATGCAAAGAATGAGTGCACTTTAACCCGAATGAGATGCACAAGATTATTTGATGCAAAAAGCAAGTACTGTGCTAAGTGTGCTTGTCACCCAAAGGAAGAGGATACAACCAAGGGAGCAGCAGCTGTGACAGAAACACTGGTAAATACACACATATTTCACAATTTAGTTGATATGCTATCAACCAGATTTGTCACTTTCTCTCTCTCTCTCTCTCTCTCTCTCTCTCTCTCTCTCTCTCTCTCTCTCACACACACACACACACACACACACACACACACACACACACACACACACACACACACACACACACACACACACACACACACACGTGCACCCACATACACACACTGTGCTCCCATGGTTAATCAGTCAGCCACAGGAAATGAGGGGTCGCTATACAGATCATATACAGTATAGCAGGTGGTTTGAGTGTAACTGTAATGGTGTGCATTTGTGAGATGTGGTTGAGAGAGTTTCCATGAATGTCACTATCAGAAAATCCTGTCAGCATGAGAGATAGATAGTTAAGAGGGTAATAATGTAATAACACTTTAGATTACAGCCCGCTAATTATGTTGTAATTATTTCACAATTACAGTGGTGCTTACCGCTCCAATTAACAGCTCACAACGCTAACTGTGAACAAGACAAGCAAAGCTTCATTTTATAGCCCATGTAATTTGTAATAAATACAAATAGATTAATAATAGTAATAATAATAAAATAATAATACACTTTACTTGTATAGCACCTATATCAAAGCAAAGTTACAGGGCTTCACAACAGCACCATATAAACAGAATCCAATAAAATAAGAGTATGAATACAAATAAAATAAAGTACATAATTTATTAAAATTATAAAAGAAGCAGCTAAATCTACAAAGTAGACTATCCAGGAGTTTTCACTGGTTCCCTATGTATTTGTCCCCGTATACCTACCTCATACCCCATGAATTTATAAATATACTATTATTTATTACAACCTAATTCATTCAGTTCCTCATGAACTCAAAATTGTTATTCCATGATTATCTGAATTTTTGTTTAGTTCACCCAAAACAACATTGTTACACCAAGTATTTATTAAATAGCCTATACAGTTAAGTACACAATTGTTAGCCGTTTATTACTGTTATTTTCCCCATAATTGTACCCCACATTTGTGGTACAGAAGTAGTAATGTTATTATAAAATAATATTATTATGTATTATTGGGCTGTAATCTTAAGTATTACTTAAATTCATACAGAGACAAACCAGTCTATGTCTTGTCTAGAGTCTACACTAGACCATATGGGAAATGTACTGTATATGGTTTATACTGTATCTCATATATCACTTATGAAGGCAACATAAGTGATATGATTTTCACACATGTCAATTGTTAATTTATTTATTGTTCAATTATGTATCATTGAAGCATGACAATTTTAGTAGTGCAGTTTTTCTACACTTTGAAGCTCCTTAAACCAGCTCAATGGCCCTGACTCACTGAATGACTGATAAAGGGGTTTTCACCACAACAAAAAAAAGGTCAAGTAAAAGGCCACAGAACTCCTTCCAGTAAAGCATTACTTGGCTGCTTCATTTGTTATGTTAAATAGGTTGATCCCCAGCACTGACAATATGCTTTAGGCAAATGATTACATTTTCTCACCAGACTTGTGTTTTGTGTCACTAAAACCATGCTAAATTTGGTTTAGTGATAAAGATGGTGTCATGCATTGTGTTGCTTTGCGAAGCGTCAAATTACGTGTTTAGGTTCTGGAGCATTGTCCAAGTTGGGTGTCTCAGATTTCAAGGAGGACAAAAATGCACTAAAGCTTTCTTATCCCGGTTGAACCACTAACAGTGATCCCCCCCCAACCCCTTCCTCTTGACTCAGCAAAATGAACTCAACAGAGGTACCACTACACATCTCGACCTCCATGGATAATGACTACGAAGACACCACTGCATATGACTACGGAGACGACTACACCATGTCCACCACTCCTTGTGATCAGGACTCCACTCTCATTATGTCCACGGTCTTACCAGTTGTACTCTACCTGGTCTTCTGCCTTGGTTTGCTAGGTATGTCAAAATGTAATAATACAATTTCATTTCCAACTCTGATGTCTGATGTCTAATGTCTAGATCCAAACCAGATTAGATCTATTTGCATAAATAGATACTTATGTTGGTAGATTGCTCCAAGGCATACATGGGCAACTGGCGGCCCGGGGGCCACATGCGGCCCCCACCTTCACTTAATGCGGCCTGCAGGTTAATACTGTAATACTGATATATTATTGATTTCAGCTGTTAAAATTCCTAATATGACCTGCTTTAATTCCGTCAGTCTATATTAGTAGCTTAATGACTAGTATTTCATTATGTCCAATGTATTTGTATTTAGGTTCATTAAAGGGATATTCCACTTTCAAAAAAACTTTTTGTCATTGTATGGTTTAATCAGGCTTGTATGAACACCCTGAACAGTTTTACATTTTCTTCATTCAGTATTTAGATATTTGATGTAAATGTTATCTGGCCCTCCATGCTCAGGGCCTCTCCCCACACACACTCATTGTAACTTCAAACTCCATTTTAACCATGATAGATTCATTAAAAACACCCATTATTTTTTTCTAGTGGCTCATACTACCCTCCTAATTCGTGAGCAGGCCGTATGTTTTTCCATAACATTTTTCATGTATTTTTTTATATATTTTTATTGTATTTATTTGTTTCCATTTTCCCAAAGAATTATTAAAAATACATGAAAAACGTTATGGAAAAAACACGGCATGCTCACGTATTAGGAGGGTAGTATGAGTCACCAGTGTTTTTAATGAATCTATCATGGTTAAAATGGAGTTTGAAGTTACAATGAGTGTGTGTGAGGAGAGGCCCTGAGCATGGAGGGCCAGATAACATTTACATCAAATATCTAAAAACTGAATGAAGAAAATTAAAAACTGTTCAGGGTGTTCATACAAGCCTGATTAGACCATACAATGACAAAAAGTTTTTTGAAAGTGGAATATCCCTTTAAGTTAACATAAGTATAACACTAAATGCGTTTGAAATCAAAATGTTACATTTCAGGATTCCAATTAAAAAATAACAAAAAATTATTCAGGATTCCAATTCAAAAGAAGCAAAAATAGCCTGCGATGCGTTTTGAGCTTGTAGATCTGCTATTTTTGCTTCTTTTGTATGAGTTACTAGAATGACAAAGTAGGACGTCGCAATATGCAATGTGGCCCTCTGGAGTGAAGGTGGAAATATAGTGGCCCTCGCCATTATCAAAGTTGCACACCCCTTCTCCAAGGAAACCAGGAGGTACAGGTAGGTTTACTCTAGTGCAGTGGTTCTCAAAGCGGGGTCCAGGAATTAGTGTTCCTTGAGAGGGTTCCAAATGGACCCTTACAGGAGAGGGATCCTTGAAAATAAAATAAAAAAGTTTGAGAACCACTGCTCCTGTAATGTAGGATAGATATATAGCTCACTTTAAGTTTAGCTGGATGGTGTGACCACTGTGGAGAATGCATTGAGAGGCTTCGGTCTTGGAGCCCTTCGTCACAGCTCCAGTGTGATGATGTGTAATGTAAATATCTGCTTCTTCTGTTTATTTTATTTACCTATATATTCTTTTCCTGCTTTGGTAATTGATGTTATCCTATAGTACTGTGTTCATTCCGTCTGTCTTTCACTGTTATATGAGATACATAAAGTGGTTCCTGTGTAAATAAGCCGAAAAGCTTACTAAGATCTGTTTTAGTTGACCTTGTACCAGTGATTTGTAATGTCATGAAACTGTACTTTTTACTATGCAAACTTCTAATAAATTATTCAATCAATCAATCAATCAATCAATCAATCTCTTTTTTGGGTGTCACTGTCAGGCAATGCCAGTGTTGTGTGGGTTCTGCTGAGGTACATACGGCTGAAGAGCATGACAGACGTCTGCCTTCTCAACCTGGCTCTGTCTGACCTGCTGCTGGTTCTCTCCCTGCCTCTCTGGGCCCACAACTTCCTGAACCAGCAAGGCTTTAATGGACACGTGTCATGTAAGCTGATGAAAGGTGTCTACCAGGTAAGACTTGTATACTTTTCTCAATGTTTCTCAAACCTTCACATTTCAAGGTCTCCCCTTAACTCTGACAGTGTAAAATGGAACCACATGGACCTGTTAGGGTCCATTTGGTTCCATTTGTACAGTTACATATTTGTATGGGTGCATTTAGACCCAGAGAGTCCCTGGAATCAACTTTGCGAAACACTGCTCTTATGGTGAACTTTTGCTTTATTAAACGTATACGTGTCATATCAATTATACGCATGAGAAGGGTAAACAACAGAAAAGGGAAGTGCTGAGGGTAGATTGAAATCTGATATTTTTGGAGAGTGGTACAGTCATACTGTACAGGGCATATACATATACATACAGTGACAGTCATATTATAGCCTACTTATATCCCTGTATAAGTATAAATTAGCCCCAACACACTGAGAGATTAACATCAAACTCTAAGCCAAAATCTTGGAGATCCATCATCAGAAAATAAAACACACACACACACACACACACACACACACACACACACACACACACACACACACACACACACACACACACACACACACACACACACACACATATATATACCAATTGGTATTATTAAAATTGAAAGATAAGTTAATTGCAACCATAGGTCGCAAGTTTACTATGAAAACCGGCACAACTTGTCCGTGTATCTCTGTCTGTACGTCACACTGACACTGTGGTTCCTCTCAATCCTCTGACACATCACTGTGACATCACAGGTGATATCAAAGGTGACATCACCTATGTAAAAGTCCACCTATGTAAAAAGGCAGAGACATGGCCCATATCTGTGTGGCTGGTTCAGATAGGGATCTCCTATGGGCATAAAAGGGATTGTATGTTGTGATGTCATGGGAACCACTCTAACAGAATCCCTTTTATGCCCATATATGGAGATCCCTAATGTCATCAATATTAAGCCCATATCTACAGGACTTCATATGGGAATGCCCATATATGGAGGAAGACAGTCCATATCTGTGTGGCTGGTTCAGACAGGAATCTCCATGTATGGGCATAAAAGGGATGTACCATAGATCTCCATTCATGGGTACCAGTGGTCTCCATATATGGGTAACTGGTACCCATAGTACATGGATCTCCATATATGGTTACCAGGGGTACCATGCATATAGGTAACTGGTCCGATATATATCACTGGCCAGATGGCCAAGCCCTTTAGGGCGAGGTCACATGTCGCCCTGAGGCATCTTACTAGTATAATGTATACACATACATACAGTAACTTGAATATAATGACCAATTCATCTGCTTGTATGCTTAATGGACACTCATGCAGCTTTGTAGATTTCCCCCATGCTTCTGACACAATAAAGCCATTTCTTCATACACTCAAAACAAACTTCATACACTTGCTGACATGTCTGTTAGTCTTCCCTTCTCGTTCATTGTGAGGAGCTACTGCTACATAGTGTGGTATGCTATGTATTCCCGTAGGATTTTTTTGCTAAAATTGATTTTTTTGCTGTTTTGGCTTCTATAGGGACCAAACTATGAGAAAATGACGGGGGTCAAATTTTCAGACCCCTCCCTCATTTCCTGGGGGTGGGTCACTTCAGTTTTGGCCCTATTCGGCTATGTATCCCCAATTTTCCATAGGTTTTTTTGCTAATATTGATTTGTTTGCTGTTTTGGCTTCTTTAGGGACCAAACTATGAGAAAATGTTGGGGTTCAAATTTTCAGACCCCTCCCTCATTTCCTGGGGGCGGGTCACTTCAGTTTTTGCCCTATTTGGCTATGCATTCCCAATTTCCCCATAGGTTTTTTTGCTAAAATTGATTTGTTTGCTGTTTTTGCTTCTATAGAGACCAAACTATCAGAAAATAATGGGGTGCAAATGTTCAGACCCCTCCCTCATTTCCTGGGGGCGGGTCACTCAGTTTTGGCCCTATTCGGTTATGTATTCCCATAGGATCTTTTTGCTAAAATATATATATTTTTAATGTTTTGGCTTCTATGGGGACCAAACTATCAGAAAATGACAGGGTTCAAATTTTCAGACCCCTCTCCCATTTCTTGGGGGGTCACTTCAGTTTTGGCCCTATTTGGATATGTATCCCTATAGGACTTTATTTGGCTAATGGCTACAATTCTGTTTTGGCTTCTATTGGGAACAAACTATCACAAAATGATGGGGTTCAAATGTTCAGACCCCTCCATCATTTCCTGGGGTTTTGGCCATATCCAGCTATGTATTCCCATAGGATTATTTTGCTCAAATTGATTTCTTTTGGCTTCTTTAGGGACTAAACTATCAGAAAATGACGGGGTTCAAATTTTCAGACCCATATCCTGGATCGATGGGGTAGCATTTACCTCTGGCCTGTTTTTAATCTTGTCAAATACAGGATCTATTCATCATCACTGTTTCTATGCCCTCCCTTATACTGTTGGCACACAGTCTCTACTAAATAGTCACATCTCAATCTCTGATAACAGCACGTCTTTCACTCATTTAGCGGTGGAAAATGAGGCGTTACGTTTGCCTTGGTTAGGGTGACCAGACGTCACTATATCTTGTCAAATACAGGATCTATTCAATAGCACTTGCAGAGAGGAGTGCAAGACAGGTGATTGTTTGAGCAGCCGCACTGTCCCTTGCAACCTGCTTTGCAGACACATTTGATGAGCTCAAGTACTACCTTTAGAACAGGTAGGGCAAGACACCTGACTGGAACTTACCCTGAATTCCACCAATTCTCTTCAATTGGTGGAAGCGCAGGGCTCAGGGCAATTGGACATCTGTGTCAGGTGACCAAACACATTATGTCTCGCAAGGCACCGCAGAGGCAAGGACCTGATTAGGAATCAGGGTATTAGCCTCTTCATGTGTGCACCTCCTTAAAATCATGTCCCTTGATTAAGGTCTCATATACGATAACGAGCATGAAAGAACTGTCCCTTGAGAAATACTCAAGCAGTCCCTGGCCTAACACACAGGTCAACTTCTCCTTGGTTATTCAAGCAGTCAAGTGTTCCTTGATGGACATAGTGAGCTTCATCTCTGGATGAAGACTTTGTATTCCACAGATTTAGTTGCCCTCTTCTGTCGAGTCTTATTTTTTAATGACTGATCCATATACCTATCAAAGACAACTAGACCCTCAACATAGCCAGCCATCATCGTTATGATGCTTTTGTTGAATGCATCCTGAAGCTTCAGCATGCTTGGTGTCTTTTTCATGTTCTGAAGATGGCATCAACTATAAGAACTTTGATAGAATAATCTTCATCCATCAGATCATGCTATGGGACACCTGGAAGATCTTCCTACAGGGGCTCTGCCCTGGCATCTTCAATTGCATGGAAAATTTGAACCCGTCATTTTCTAACAGTTTGGCCCCTATTGAAGCCAAAACAGAAAAGAAGAAAAAAGTATATAAATACAGAGCCGAATAGGGACAAAACTGAAGTGACCCCCCCCCCCCCTCCTCAGGAAATGGGAGAGGGGTCTGAAAATTTCATTTTCTGATAGTTTGATCCCTATAGAAGCCAAAACAGCCAAGAAATATCTATTTTAGCAAAAAGATCCTATGGGAATACATAACCAAATAGGGCCCAAACTGAAGTGACCCACCCCAGGACATGAGGGAGGGGTCTGAAAATTTGAACCCCATTATTTTCTGATAGTTTGGTCCCTATAGAAGCCAAAACAGAAAACAAATCAATTTTAGCAAAACAAACTATGGAAAATTGGGGATACATAGCCGAATAGTGCCAAAACTGAAGTGACCCGCCCCCAGGAAATGAGGGAGGGGTCTGAAAATTTGAACCCCAACATTTTCTCATAGTTTGGTCCCTAAAGAAGCCAAAACAGCAAACAAATCAATATTAGCAAAATAACCTATGGAAAATTGGGGATACATAGCCGAATAGGGCCAAAACTGAAGTGACCCGCCCCCAGGAAATGAGGGAGGGGTCTGAAAATTTGACCCCCATCATTTTCTGATAGTTTGGACCCTATAGAACCAAGATCTGCAAAAAAAACAATTTTAGCACAAAATTCCTACGGGAGCTGTTTTTTGGACATAGCATACCGCACTAACAGCTATGAGTGAGAGACAGAGCAAAAGTTGCAGTGGGGTTCCTGCGTCTGATCCCTGTGCAATAGCAGCCAGTGACCACCAAGGGGAGCTGTTGTCCAAATTGTTCTTGTCACATGCATTAACAGCCTGTAATCACATCGGCCTCCCTGTGGGGCTCTTAAGCCGTGTCCGTGACATCATTTTGTAGTCAGGTGCCAAGCAGATTTCTTGTCAATATGGGCAGTGCTATGTCCCTTGCTATTTCAACAGATCCGAGACAAAAATAATGATTGATTGATTGATTGATTGATTGATTGATTGAAGACTTCATTAGAATTTTGCATAGGAAAAGGTACAGTTTCATGACGGTACAGTTCACTGGTACAAGGTCTACTAAAAGGAGATCCTAGAAAAGACTAAGCTTATTTCCACAGGAAACCATTTAAGTATCTCATATAACATTGAATGACAGACGAATAGAACACAGTAGGCCCTACTATGCAGTAGATATAGTCAGTAAAAAAAAAAGAAAAAAAATGAAAGAACAAAATACAGTAGGCTAAGTAACGACTAAAGTATAATTACCACTTTCCTGTCAACAAGAAAGAGAAGATAAATTAGCTTATAGTAAAAAGATTCATGGGCGCTGGTGCCTCTTGGCACCAGAATTTCTCCTCCACTGCATGCACTAGTTTTAGATTTTTGAGCGGTGGTCACACCGTCTCCATAGCGTGGCCGTGTGTGTAGGTATGTTTGTTTGTGGGTGGGTGGGTCTGTCTGTCTGTATGTATGTAGCCTCAAGCCTGGTGTAGTACCTTTTCTGACCACACATGTTAAGGGAGGGGCGCTGTTTTCAGGCCAGGCCAGGCACACACACACACGCGCGCACACACACACACACACACACACACACACACACACAGGGGGGAAGGGGGGGGGGGGGGGTAAAACCACCGCTCAGATTTTGGTAGGCCTATGGCTCAAAACGTTTTGAATTATTTTAGAATTTTCTGATAGAACAAGTCTTGTCTTCCAGGGGTCCCTGGCACAAAACCTTTTCAGATGGGGGTCCTATCAATTTGGGGGTCCTTGACATTACTTATTGGCGTGCTCTTTTTTTTTTTTTGTTTTGTTTTTGGTATGGTGTTAGGCAAACAAGTTGGGCTCACCCCGAAGTGGTCTGTTTGCAATGAATCAAATATTAGATAAGTCAGTATGTGGTTGAAACCCCAAATAATTGATAACAGATTTTTCAGAGATGGATTCTGTTACTATTGGGTATGATTTAAACATACTAAATATTCAGGAAAAAATAACTACTGGAAAGGCATACTTTTCAAGATGGCGTCAGTGCCGTCCACGATTGCTGGAGCTAAAAAATTGCTTTGTCAGGTTACTCAGGTAATGCCTATGAGAAGAACCAAAAGACAATGAACTCTTTATTCCTCTATTTATTTGATTCTGCTCTTGATGTTGATCAATATGATAATTGAAGCATTTCGGGATTCTTTGGTTAAAAACTGTGTTGATGCTGCTGTACCCTGCTTTGTAAAACAATTTAAAACTTAGATGGGTGGATCATATGAATGCAGAATTCTGGAATTGATCCTAACAATTCAGAAAAGGTCTGAAGCTGTGATATAGGCCTACTGTATCTGCTTTTGTCCCATTATCACGCCATTATGAAGCTGTTAGATTTGGTCCCAAACGTGATGTCATGTGACTCTATAGCCTACCCATTGTCCCTTTGAGACTATAGTCATCATTTCCTTCATGCACTCATTTCTTATTCTCTCTACTCTGACCAGCTGGGTTTCTACAGCGGGACCTTGTTTGTCACCTTGATGAGTGTGGACCGCTACCTGGCCATCGTTCATGCTGTGGCAGCCATGAGGGCCAGAAAACTCTGCTACGGAGCTGTGGCAAGTGTTACTATTTGGGTCATATCAATTATAATGACAATTCCTCAAGTGGTATTTGCTAAAATGGTGCAAGAGTACGACAATGAAGAGATTAGCTCCTTAGCTCCTCCTCCGACATGCCAGAGTTTGTACCCAGATGAGACGGCGACGCGGTGGAAGATGTTCCGAAACTTTGGGGAGAACACAGTGGGGCTCTTTGTGAGCCTTCCTATCATGACCTTCTGTTATATGAGAATCCTAGTTGTGGTGCAGAGGTCCAGGAATTCAAAGAAAAACAGAGCCATGAAACTGATATTCACCATTGTTTGTGTGTTCATTGTCTGCTGGGTGCCTTACAATGTCATAGTCTTCATCCAGACTCTACAGCTGTTCGATATCCTAAATAACTGCCAGGCCTCTAATATGATCAACTCTGCATTGACTGTGACAGAGTCCATTGCACTGGCTCACTGCTGCGTAAATCCAATAATCTATGCCTTTGTGGGGGAGAAGTTTAGAAAGTCCCTCACAGGTGTGTTGTCTAGATACAAACTCTTCAAGCAGTTCAGCAGGCAGGATGTAACTAGGTCAGAAAATGAAACCTCCAATACACCTGTGAGTTGATGTGTGGTGGTATTACCCTGGCTGGCAAGCTGAGAACTGAGAATTTGATTTGTACAAAGTTTGTGAACCTTTTATAATTTTCTATATTTCTGCAATATATATATATCAATGTGACAACAACCTAGCTGGTTTGACAAGAGGCTAAAAAAATAATAATCTGAAACAAACTGCAGCAGGTGAACCTACAATGGGAGAGCAGGAATTACCCAGTAGTGGAAAAAGTATACCCATTTTTTACTTAAGTAAAAGTATCAATAGCCTACTGCAATGTAGAAATACTCTGTTACGAGTCAAAGTACCAGTATTCAAATTTTACTTACTAAGGCTGCCCTCACACCAAAATACCTATGAGAGTGGAATCCGCGTTCCGCCAATGCATTTCAATGAGAGTGAAGCAGTTTCATGCCAGCAGAGGATTTCTGCAAAAAACGCTCCCTTATCATTGAAATGCATTGGAGGAACGCGGATTCCACTCTCATAGGTATTTTGGTGTGAGGGTTAGGGTTAGGGTTATCAAAATGTATTAAAATACAAAAAGTAGAAAGTACTCATTATGCATAATGTCCCATTTCACAACTTTTCAAATGTATAAAATGTCAAAGAAATCTTTTGAAAATACTGTAGCAGATCTACAAGCTCACAATGTGTCAATGCATTGTGAGCTTGTAGATCGTCTATTTTCAAATGGTCGAAATGCATATAGGGCTGAAGTGGGTAATGTATGTTTTGAAATAATAATCAAAATCTACAAAGTAACTAGTATCTAAAGTTTTCAAATAAATGTAGTGTAGTAAACAATTCTGAGATGTAGTGGAGTAGAACAAGTAAAAGTACAGAATACTGGTAATACTCCAGTAAAGTAAAAACTATCTCAAAATTGTACAATATTTGTGTAAACACACTTAGTTACCGTACACCACTGGAGCATGATGATGTGACCCTACTCACTAACTCTGGTGTGCAGTAACACTCACGGGATAACAACCATAGGGTTCCAACACAGCATGTTTATAGGTCATAATTATGTCGAAATATAGAACATTCTAAAGGGTTGACAAACTTTCAAGCACCACTTGTACAGCATAGCACATACTGTACAAGTCCTGTTAAGGCCTCTCCATACTTCGACAGAAATGTTCGGTGAGTTGTGTTTTCCGACGTGCAAATTTCCGAACTCTCGTTCGGTCCAATGCTTTTCAGAAGTCCCGAGGGATATAATTTTATGGTAGAAAAGGACCTTTTGACCAAAAACGGCAGTTTTGGTCAAAGTATGGAGAGGCCTTTAGTGTGAATAAGAAATAGACTTTTTGTATTCAATAATGTATATCTTAACTTTATGTTGTTGTTGTTTAACTTTTTGGTATTTTCTATTTTTGTATACATATTGTACATATATAATTAATTAGAGCTGAGTCCTTTCTTAAAATGCGTAGGCCTATTCCTAAGTGTTGAGAGTGATGACTAGGCATGTTTACTGACTTCTGTATTTCATTATCACACTGAGGAAGACGTGTTTGTGGTTTGGCTGTGCCTATCTGTGAATAAAAGTACATGCAAAGGACATTTCTGTGAGTGCTGGCAAAACACCTTTTTTGTTTGGGGTCAAAGTGATCTGTTCACTTCAAATCAAGCCAAACAGATGGGTTAGGGTTGTGTAAAATAGTTAAGCCCTGTCCACACTTGTGATTTGTAATGCAACAAGTTGCAACTGCAACAACTTGCAACAGAATCCCCAAACCACAACGGCCTGCAATGGGTTAATTCCGCTGCGACAGGTTGCAAGTTGCAACATTAAATAAAGTCCACCAAACAGCATAAAACCATCTGGAGAAAAGAGCTAAATGATCTGGAAACCTATGATATTTATCAGCTGTTCGGTTCAAACACCACCAACAACCTTTAAGTTACTGATTGTAAAGACCGGTTGAAAAGACAAGAGGACCCCAGAAGGAACTACATTTCAGGGGAAGGAACCAACAAAAAACTGTGAAAAGTTGCATCAACATCTGCTATTTTCGAAATAACTTATTTTTGTGGTCATAACATTTCACTTCTACACACAAGCAAAAATACTACTGTAGATGGCTAACAGAACTGAACTGGACATGCAATAGAATAAGATCTCTTTGCCTTCGCATTGTATCTCAACACAGCACAGTCAGTGATGGACGTAACTACAAGCATTATTATCAGCGCTTCATATATTCTGATGAAAGCCACAGCAGTTACAGGAAACAATTCGCATTTCAACAAACACACAAACCATTGGTAGGGGGGGGGGGGGGGGTGCACATGTTGCAAGTGCATCTTTGCACGTTCCACTTTGTAGATCTTTAATTTGAGTAACATTACATGCATGTACCGGTATCTATTCAAAATAAGCATATAATTCTTGTATGAAGATTTATGGGGCATGCATTGCATGATGTAACGGAAACATTTACTCCACCTTCCAGCATTTTAAATGCATTCAAACATAACCTACAGTATAACACACATAGATCAACCCAGTGGTTCACAAACTGTGGACCCCCCTCCCAAATAATTTGTTGGGGTCCCCAAATGATTTGCTTAATAATGTGCAAAGTCGTTTTCTCACTCAACAGTAAACAAACCAACATACAGTATAAGTGTATACAAGGTATCTTCACATTTTCTCAAGTGTTCTGGAAAGTTTGAGAACCCACCTGGATCAACCCACCATAGGAAGTGGTAATACTAACAACGTATTCTGCAATCACATGCAGAAACACAATAGAAAGTTACATAGCTCAACTGAATTGGAGAATATCTATTTGTTTTGGCCTGGTAACTTGACAGAGCACATCAGTCAATGATGGACAACACCTCAATCTATTTTATCAACAGCAATGCCAGGTGAGACTTTTCACTATTGTTTGACTTTAAAGGGATATTTCACTTATAAATGTTTGGGGTCATTTTCACTCTACTCTGGTTTTTGTGTGCACCCCAAACTGTTATTAAGTTGCTTGATTCCGTTTTTAAATATTTGATCATACTTTTTGTCTGACATGTCACACGCCCCTTCCTATACAAACCCATTGTAACTTCAAACTTAATTTTAACGTTAAATTCATTTTTTATCTTTAAATAGAGGTGATGAAAATAGAAAGTCACACTCAAAAAGCACTTTTCAGAATATATCTCTTATTATGAGTCTTATTATTATTATTATTAATATGTCCTACCTCTACTCATGTTATCTTATTCTATTGTTTTCATGCCTAAACAGACCTGATCATGTATACTCAAACCTTTGTTTATGAAAATGCACCTAATCCCTACTCTTATCCCGCAATTTCTCTCTCTCTTAGCTCACCACCTACCACTGAGGAATACTACGACTATTCTGACTACCCCGATATAGACTACGGGTTGTGTGTATACAACCGTCATGGGTCCTACTTTCTCCCACTGCTCTACTCCATCTTCTTCATCCTGGGTTTTCTAGGGAATGTGCTTGTCCTCTGGGTGATATTCTGTGGGGTGCGTCTCCGTAGCATGACCGATGTTTGCCTCTTCAACCTGGCCTTTGCTGACCTTCTGCTAGTATGCTCCCTTCCCTTCCTAGCCCACCAAGCCCGGGACCAGTGGCTGTTTGGAGATGTCATGTGCAAGGTGGTCCTCGGTGCTTACCATATTGGCTTTTACTGCGGGATCTTTTTCATCACCCTGATGAGCATTGACCGGTACCTGGCTATAGTGCTGGCAGTATATGCACTAAAAACACGAACACGTGCCTTTGGAATGATTGCAGCTGCTGTTACATGGGTTGCTGGATTTCTCGCCTCGTTTCCTGATCTAGCTTTTCTTCAGGTACATAAATCAACAATTCCATACTGTGCTCCTTCATACGAAGACACCAAGATGGACAATTATGCCACAGCAGATGCATACACAAGGTCAAGGCACTACTGGAGTATCTTCAGCCTTTTCAAAATGAACATTCTTGGCTTGCTGATTCCGATGGTCATCATGTGTTTCTGCTACAGCCAGATCATTTGGAGGCTTGTGCACTGCCAATCATCCAAGAAACATGCCATCCGTTTGGTCCTTGTAGTTGTAGCCGTGTTTTTCTGCTGCTGGATGCCCTATAACGTTGTGGCTTTCTTCAAAGCTCTGGAGTTATATGGATTCTTTCAATGTGAAAGCAGCAAGGCAATCTTATTGGCTTTACAAGTCACAGAGGCCATTGCTTACTCTCACAGCTGCATCAACCCCATCCTGTATGTTTTTGTAGGGGAGAAGTTCAGGAGGCACCTCCTGAGGTTGGTGAACAGGTCTCCATGTAGGCTGTGTAAGGTTTTGAAGACCCTCATCCCTGATGACAGAATCAGAAGAGGGTCTGTTTTTTCACAGACCACCAGTGTGGATGAGAGGTCCTCTGCTGTCAGAAGAGGGTCTGTTTTTTCACAGACCATGGATGAAAGGTCCACTCCTGTATGAAGTGACAGTGTAAGCAATGTTTGAGTTGTATAGTCTAGTTACTCTATATTCATGCACTCACAACCTTTACTCTGGTGGGCATAATGTTTTACACAACAAATACATTCAGAAATCATTCAAACTTGAAAAAAGGGACTTCTGGCTGGATAGAGTATGGCGCAGAACGCAGGATAGAGAGCTCCTGTAGAGGTTATTTATCGTTTTCTTTGTCACACTTATGAGTGTGGCAAACTTGTAGTGAGCCGTTTCACTTCAAATGATAAAAACATCCTGCTAGTGAGAATAAGGTGCTGGCTACACGAATATGGATCTTTTTCAAATCGCACATTTTGTTGTGCGATTGGGGCTTGCAGCCACACAAAGCTGGAGATTTCGGCCGCTAAACCGGATCTTTTTGTATCCGGATAAACAAGTTAAGATTTACAAAAATATCCGATTCAGTGGATCTGTGTAGGCATGGATTCTTTTTTTTTTACTAGACAGTTTTGTCGTGAGGACCTAGATATTTTTCTATGCGGGTGTACGAAAATCTGAGTTTAGAAAAAGATCCATATTAGTGAAGCCTTTGTCTATTAAAGAAATATGTATTTGCTGTACCCGCGGGTTGTAGTGCATGGCTGGATGCAGACCAGGCCTGTGACCTTATTTCCTGCCATATCCTCTATGTGGTATGCTGTATATACACGTGTGTATATATATATATATATATATATATATATATATATATATATATATATATATATATATTCTTTTTTTTCTTATTTCTTACTTGGAAAAATTTGAAAACGTCTTGAATAAAGATAAAGTAAAAAGAATATGTTTGTACAGTATGTGATTACTGTAGTCTGTATCTTGCTTAGATAAGAGCGTCTGCCAAATGCTTATTGAAATGTATAAAATTGTAAATAGTTATTTCATTCAATACTGCAAAGAAAGCTTTAAAAGCAGCTACAGTACAGTTAAGTATATGTTGATTATAGATTTTTGAATTTTTGCATGAATTATGATTATGACTTCCTTGTAAAATAAAATAAAAAGCAACACATTTGAACATCACACTGTTTTTCATTTTAGCTTAAAAGGAAAACCCTTTCAGCACTTTTAACCGCCACAGTGGAAGGAAGTGTGTGTGTGTGTGTGTGTGTGTGTGTGTGTGTGTGTGTGTGTGTGTGTGAGTGAGTGTGTGTGTGTGTGTGTGTGTGTGTGTGTGTGTGTGTGTGTGTGTGTGTGTGTGTGTGTGTGTGTGTGTGTGTGTGTGTGTGTGTGTGTGTGTGTGTGTGTGTGTGTGTGTGTGCTTGAGTGCGTGTGCGTGTGTGCACGTGTGTGTGTGTGTGTGTGTGTGTGTGGTTATTTGCACATGTTGCAAATGCGGTTTTGCAGGTCCACTTAACAAACATTGCAAATATATTTTTGCATTCATTTTTCTATTTAAAACAAGTGCAATCCCTTTGTACATACAGTATACCTCATGTGTAGATTTATGGACCATGCATTGATGATCTCACACAAACATTCGCCGTACCTGTCTTGACTTACAGTGTTTTACATGCATTCAGTAGCCCATAACACATATCAGTAGCAAACCTATAGATCAGCCCATAGGAGGTGTTGTGTGGTTGCACTTCCCATAAGCAAAAACACATTGCATAACAGATATTACAGAGCACAACTGAACTGGATATGATATAGAAACATTGAGAATGTATTCCTATGAAAAATAAAAATAAAAACAAAAAATATATAGGTTTTTGTTTTGGCCTGGCATCTTGACAGCACAGTAAATGATGGACAGCACCACAAGTTATTTTATCAACAGCACTGTCAGGTGAGCATTTTTACTATTGTTTGACATAAAAATCAACTCTTTTTTTTACTTTTAGTTTTTAACCCATTTAGACCTGTCAAGCCAGGAACACCTCTGTGTGTAGTTGTTGCTATTTATAGTATAGCATCATACTTTGGTCCGGATTATTAGAATCAGCCTCATGTCTAAAAGGGGGGTGATGATGATAAACAGAGATGAGACACATTTCCTGCGCAAGGTTTAAATTACTCAATCCCATAATATAGCTTGGAGAAAGAAAAAAAACATTCTTACTGTTCTGTTTCTTTGTAATATTAAAATGCTACATTTGCCCCCATGCCTTAGTTCTTCCTAATTGTCTCCACCAGCCCGAAGGCATGGCAGAGACTATTTTCACCCTGTATATACACGTATATAGCCTACGTATGTTACTCATACAGATTTTGTTCAAACAAGCAAATCGGTACACAGTAATCTCTATAGTAATTAAACCAAACAGGTCTGTCAGATTTGTCATATTCCATCCTCATTGGCTAAGATTGGCTTCCAAAGAGTGCCGGTAGGAGCACCTTTTTTTTTTTTTTAAGATTTGTTTTTGGGCTTTTTGCCTTTATTGGATAGGACAGTAGACTGACAGGAAATGGGGGAGAGACAGGGAGTGACATGCAGCAAAGGTTGCTCGAGTCGGGAATCGAACCTGCGTCGCCGACAGGCATTGATGCCGAAATGGCAATGTCTATATGGTATGCGCCTGGTCCACTAGGACACCAGGCGCCCCGGGAGCACATCTTCTAGTCTCTCTCTGTGTTTGATTATCTGAGTGGAGACAGTTGTGTGGAGGCTAGATTGTAGATTGGAGTCTCATCAGCCTGTATAAACTCTGCCCTGCCTTTCATTCCTAGCCTGATCCTAGTTAGTTGTTTTGCTCTATGGATCTAGAAACTGATCTAGAAACTGAAGTGACTTGCTGGCAGAGTTCTGCAAGGCTCCAATTTTTTGACTCTGACTTCTGTTCAATATCTACATGCTCCCACTGGCTCAGATTATGGACAACAAAACCAAAGCTATGCAGATGACCCAAAACTTGACATAAATGTATCACTGAGGGGACCAAAGTTCCAATACAAACACAGAGAAAATACATTGAACAAATCAACGATTGGCTGTTAAGCTTATCTGCTATGCAAGAACATACATTAAAAAAGTTAGAGCCCATTGGCGAAAAGTTACGGTATGAGGATGTTTCCACCTCGTAGCCACCATCTTCTTTGCTGCTGTTAGTCCAGCAAAGAAGATGCGCTTGTGTGTGCAGTTCAGGTGAAGCTGGGACATAATTTAAAAATAAACAAAGATGAAGAAGGTGAAATGTAGTCATGCTATTTTATAGGCCTATGTCATTTTTAACTTATCTAATACACTTTTCATTACAACACTGTTATTATCATCCAATTTCTCTCTCAGCTCAACTGCTGTCAGTTCAGAAACAACAGAATATTATTATGAGGACTATGGTGATGGCGACTACGGATTGTGTGCATACGATCGTCATGGGTCCTACTTTCTCCCACTGCTCTACTCCATCTTCTTCATCCTGGGTCTTCTAGGAAATGTACTTGTCCTCTGGGTGATATTCTGTGGGGTGCGTCTCCGTAGCATGACCGATGTTTGCCTCTTCAACCTGGCCTTTGCTGACCTTCTGCTAGTATGCTCCCTTCCCTTCCTAGCCCACCAAGCCCGGGACCAGTGGCTGTTTGGGGATTTCATGTGCAAGGTGGTCCTCGGTGCTTACCATATTGGCTTTTACTGCGGGATCTTTTTCATCACCCTGATGAGCATTGACCGGTACCTGGCTATAGTGCTGGCAATTTATGCATTAAAAACACGAACGCGCACTTTTGGAATGATTGCAGCTGCTGTTACGTGGGTGGCTGGATTCCTTGCCTCGTTTCCAGATCTAGGTTTTCTTCAGGTACAGGAGGCTCCAAGGGATGATACAACAATGTTATTCTGTGCTCCTTTGTACGAGGACAATGCAGCAAACAAAAGGCACTACTGGAGTATCTTCGGCCTTTTCAAAATGAACATTCTTGGCTTGCTGATTCCGATGGTCATCATGTGTTTCTGCTACAGCCAGATCATTTGGAGGCTTGTGCACTGCCAATCATCCAAGAAACATGCCATCCGTTTGGTCCTTGTAGTTGTAGCCGTGTTTTTCTGCTGCTGGATGCCCTATAACGTTGCTTCTTTCTTCAAAGCTTTGGAGTTATATGGAGTCTATACAGCATGTGAAAGCAGCAAGGCAATAACATTGGCTTTACAAGTCACAGAGGCCATTGCTTACTCTCACAGCTGCATCAACCCCATCCTGTATGTTTTTGTAGGGGAGAAGTTCAGGAGGCACCTCCTGAGGTTGGTGAACAGGGCTCCATGTAGGCTATGTAAGGTTTTGAAGACCCTCATCCCTGAGGACAGAGTCAGAACAGGGTCTATTTACTCACAGACCACCAGTGTGGATGAAAGGTCCACTGCTGTATGAAGTGACTTTGTAATGGTTGAGTTTTGTAGTCTGTGACATAGTCATACATGCACACACATATAAACACAAACAAAGTTAATGGAGAGATATACAGGGATATTATATATTAGACAGCCACTTGACTGTGACCACTATTTGTTCTTTGCACACATGAACATTGTGAGCCTTATTTCACACATCTCTGCCTACTGTTTTTGCAGTTGAGCAATAGAAGTTAACTTACTACTGTAGGTCGTTGCCCCGCCACTCCCAATATCCTGCCCTAGATCTTTATTATATATATATTTATACTTTTAAATGAGCAATGAAAATAAATTAATACTGTATTTAAATACGGTAATATGAATAGAATACAATTAAATCAAATAGCGCCCTTTCCCCAGTTAGTTACACACTGCTACATGAAGTAGAGTTAGAACTGTTCCATAGAACTGTACTTTAGGGTTATTAAATTGTGACTGCAGAAAAGACATTCGAGCCCCATCATGGAACAAGTCTCCAATAGCATGTACCTCATTGTCATGCCACAATCAACAAGTGGGAGAAAGAGCTGGGGGAGTCTTGGCTCCTTATGGAAGGGGTCAGAAATGAGATGCCGCTTTCTGCTTGTTGTTCGTAAACTGATTTTTGTGATAGTCCTAACTGGCTTCTTCCTATCACCCATGACCAGACTCCTATTTATTTTTTCTGCTTGTGTGTCTCTCCATAAACTTGTATAATTAATTAGTTAATTAATTAATATAGCATTCTTTTTCAAGAATCAGATCCATCAGATCCCCATCCACTGACTGACTGAGCCCCCCCCCCCCCCCTCTCTCTCTCTCTCTCTCTTTCTCTCTCCCTCTCTTTCCCTTATTTCGCTTTGTTTTGTCTTTATTATTATTATTATTATTTTACTTTTCTTGTACTTTGATTTTGTTTCTTTATGTAAATATATGTGTTTGGTTGCTGTTTAAGAAAAAAAATCATATATGGAAGCAGGCAAGAAGAATTGTATCTTATATCGAGAATAGGATGTCTCTCCATATTGTTGTATAAGCTTGTTTTATATGTCCTGATGTGACTATGCCTAAACTTCCAATACAAATATTAATAATAAAAAAAAAGAATTAGAATGGGAATTTAAAATGAAGTTTGTATTTAAAAATAAAATGTTAAAGCACCCTCAGATGATCAGTCTGTATATTAACAAATACATTAAATACAAACTAAAGGGCCGCAGCATGACTGTCTATATGTGACCAGACCCCTATGGTCTGTTTTGTAATGCAGTATTGTATGGCACAGCCTCAGGCTTGTGAAACTTTTGGCACAACTTCTTACTCTATGGGAGGCAACTGATGAAAAAAAAGATTACAAAGGAGAAGTATGACTAAGTAAAACAACTGAAATGTGTCCGGTAGATCATATCACAATCACATAGACAAAAAAGTAGCAATAATAATAAGCACAATAATCCAATCCAAAAATGTGTGTGTGTTGGGGAAGTTAACGTTACATGTAACTGAGTTACGTAACTAAGTTACATTTTGCTGTAACTTGCTGGTAACTGAGTTACATTCATATTTCTGTAACTCGTCAAGTGAGATACTTTTTGGGTCATTTTTGTCTCAAGTTACAAGATAAGTTATAGTTTTACATTTAAGTCTTGTTAAGATTGACAATGAATGTCATGTAACAGTTTAATTATGTATAGCAAAGGTGTACAGTATCACTATACAAGGCACCAGTCTTTTTCTCTTTTTTACAGTTAAGTCACAGTTTTACAATTGAGATGTGATCAAATTGAAGATCAAATGTCATGACTAAGTTTATTTTAGGAACACAGATGTTTACAAAAGAAAATGTCAACCTTTGTTAAATAAAAGTATAAAACTCAGTTGAGAGGCATAGGCCCAATTTGTTTTTACAGTAAAGTATAGTTTTACTGTTACGATCAAATGTCTTATAACAGTTTAGTTAATATGCATAAAGATGTGATAAGACTGACGATAATGTCATGACTCATGTAACAGTGTCCTCAACAGATCATCATTTTCTTATTTTTTTTTACTTTATTTTAGGAACACAGATGTTTACTAAAGAAAATGTCGACCTTTTTTAAATAAAATATAAAACTCAGTTGAGAGGCATATTTCTGCTGGTATGTGACTTTTTTTTGTAGGATATTATATTTAGTTTCATGTACACCAAATGTACATTCTCTTTTTACGCTGAAAAAAGTAACTCAAGTTACTTTTTCTATGTAACTTGAAACTTTACAAGTTACATTTCTCCAGGGTGTATAACTGTATCTTAATCAAGTTACTGCCATGGGTGAGTTACTTGTAACTGTACAAGTTACGCTTTCAAAGTAACTACTCCAGCACCAGAGAGGTGAGAGAAGCAAGCAGAGATGGTTCACAGATGCAAGCGGATGTGAAACACAGGCCGGGAAAGCAGCAAAAGTAACCACTGTGACAGCAATACAACTCTGCCTGCCTGGTGACTGAGTACTGATAACCCATAACACTCTGCTTTTGGAAGAGTGTGTAAAAGATATCGCAACTGCTACTGGTGACTTGCCACTGAGTCGAGACCCAGTGGTGTGGACAGCGTACTGCAGCAAGTGCCGTGGTGGTACCTTTTTGTTTCATTATTTTAGGGGCCTGTGCGCACCTCAATGTCTGGGGGTTTTATTCCATTTTATTTTAACTTGGGATCTGTTTTTATTTGGGGATTTAGTTCCGCTTTCTGTACATGGTTTTAAACAATAAATCTTTATTTTATACAAATCTGGTTTGGTTGTTTGTTTCGGATTGAAAGACAGCTCTTCAGTACCTATAACCTATAGACAAAACGTGTTAGGTGACATACAGTAGTCGGCCCGTCCTCCCTTAAGCCAATTTCAATTTAGCGGACAAGATTGTGCTTGCAGTATATGACCTTCTTTAACTGCAATTGATACTGTAGACGTGTCATATATGCTGTACAACTTCAATCCCTCTCTAGTGCATGCTTATTCAGTATACATGACATGTATTAGTGTATTTACACAAATTAAAGACATTTGATATGGTGTAAAGTAAGACCAGAGGTTATGGTCCAGGTGCATGACTGATGCCTTATAAGTCCATGTTAAAATGTGAAACTTCCACAGCAGTGAGGCTCTGTGAGCTTCTTCTTCTCAGACGCCTATACAACTAGAAATAGAAGTAAAGAAAACCACTACCATTTCCTGTTTACTTTTAGTGGTTTGAAAAGGAACATCACACATATACTGTAGTGTCAATGTCCCCACCATTTCCTGCAATATTATTTGAAATGCAAGACCACCAATTCTTTACATTGTATACAGTGGCGTAGCTAGGGGTAGGAAAGTTAGACTGAGGTAAGGGGGCCCAAGGTGCCAGAGGCCCTCGAAAAGTCTGGATTAAAACTCTTTTTCCCCCAATAATAATAATTATTATTATGATGTTTATCATTTGTGTCTAAAAACTTAAAATTACTGCTGGAATAAAACCAATGAGCGATACAATTTAAATAATTGAGGGTCCCTATATTATATACTCACCCCTTACAAAGCTAAAATGGTTTCTCCTGCTTTCAAGTTGTTTTGAGACCTATAGTAGCTTTGCGGTTTGTGCGTCCGCTTGCATCATGTTATGGTTGTGAAACTTAGGTGTGCTCTACAGGATAATTATGATCATCTGAAGTAAATGGAAAAGTCTTTTCATTGGCCCTGCAAACATAAGATCAACTCTCACGTTCTGTTCGCCCCACCCTCCCCCGGTCCTGACTGTAAAGCAGCTTCTTCAGCACACAACAGCATGCATTGAACAGAGACAGGGAGAGGGAGAAAAAAAATAAAAAAAAGACTGCAAACATAAGATCAACTTTCAGGTTCTGTTCGCTCCACCCTCCCCCGGCTTCTTCCACACACAACACGCATTGAACAGAGACAGGGAGAGAGAGAAAAAAAGACGTAATGTGACATAGAGCAGCATGTTTCATTACTGTGAACTGAGAGGAGAGCTTGACTGTTTACACTCAAGGAAGCAGCTGATGTCTGTGGGTAAGCATGCAACAGAAAATCTTCTCCCCTCTTCCTTCTTCCTTCTTTATCCAACACCATTAAGCAATAAGCATGGATAACGTTTTAAGCACAAACGCAAGTGTTTCGAACGAAACACCTGTTTGCTAAGTTCTGGAAGGAAGCACTCCCAAACTAGTGACATGATCAGTTGATCACAATCGCATCATGTTATGAATGTATGTAGGTTCCCAAATCAAAGTGAAAAATGGTTTGGTTTGTTGCAACAATGACTAGTTATCTAAAGTATGGTAATAGTGTCAAGTAGTGTGAGGATTAATGTCAGAGTGTTTGTGTTTGAGCGCCTCAGTGCGGCCGCTGCAGAGTTCATGTGCAACCTCTTCCAGAGAGATAGATGGAGACACTAGAAACTCTGCTGGATGTCCCTAGTAATAACAATAATTGTATAATATCCCATCATCTATCTAGTAGTCATATGATTATGTCATACAAAAATAACAATCTAGGCATCACAATATTTTTGTTTCAGTCAGTCACAGTAGGCTATTATTGTTTTGTGAACTCCCAAAATGTTCACAGGATCTTGCTGTAGATTAAACACACTGACTGACTTTGCTGTTAAAACAATGTATGTGCATACACACAGACACAGTACACACAAGAATGTCCTGTTATGCCATTCTCATATAGCCTTATATGATCTAGCCTGTTATACAGTAGATGTATTCTCAGATCATTATATCCAACCCTTGTTTTCCATAGTTTAGCTAACTAGCCAAAGTTCTGATTGCATGCAGACTCATTTTTGCATGTAGGCTAATCATGTTCATACTTCACCCAATCTGAATAGTCCTATACTGCTTATTTTTTCTCCTATTCTACTTCCTATGTATAGCCTATATGCTTCACTCCTCATGTGCATTTGCTTGAGCACAGCTGCTATTGATTAGTGATTGTATATTCTGCACAACACCTGCACATATTTAAGCTGCTACTAAAAATACAATGTAGTGTTTTATTGTTATACTGTTTTATATTGGCTTGCATGGGAGGCTGGGCTCAAGTCAGAGTTCTGGTGTCTCATTCACTTGCTGGTGATGATGGTGGTCTGCACTTTTTATTTCATGGGACTGTTGTGGATTATACTGTATTAATAATACAGTAGCTGTATCTGAGTGTGCATGTAATGGATGATTATGTGTAGTGATCATGGTTAGATCAAGTTAAAATTCCTGGACTTTGTTTCAAGAGCTAGCATTGTCAAATTGTTACACCAGACACTACATGTTTGTTTATATCCTGCTTAGGCTACAAGAGTAAAACTAAAAGTAGACAAAAATGGTAAATGGTGTTACAATTTGACAAATAAGGTGAACATGATTGCTGAGGCGATCACGGCTACCGTATCATTGTGAGACATGTCATTCAAACAGTAACAAAGTGTTCCCGGTTGGCCGGTTCTCCGCTTGCATGGGGGGGCCCATACAGATTTCTGGCCTAGGGGCCCAGAATTGCTAGTGACGCCCCTGATTGTATAGCATCAGCTCTGCAGGCAGCTATTCTGTAAGAAATGTATCTAACAGAAAGCGAAACATTACTGATTAATCATCTATGAATAAGGATCAAATTTATCGCTTGTTGGTTTTGTTATTAATAAAGTTAAATAAATATGGATATGGATAAATCCATAACCAAAATAAGAGACGAGCCAAAGGACTATCAATCAATTGCTGTATTTGAAGAGAGTCAGACAAGGAGACAAACAGTGAGCATAACCATCCTGGTGGCAGCTTGATAATTCTCTCTTTTCCAAAATGGAAGTTAACATACAGTATATAAGGATACAGTATATGACATGCAATTCTTCAAAAAAAAAAAACGACTTAAGCTGCCGGGCTGGTCTATATGACTGCTATAGGAAACGTGTCATGATATCACCCAGCCCACAAGCGGTTTTATCAAATACTCGTCTCATGCAATGATTTGCAAAACACATTATAGCCTACGGTTAGGGCCTGACTTAACTGGATCTCTCAGTCAATTATGGATACCACTGTCGGGTGAGACAAAAACACAACTTGTATTTTGTTACCTTCTGATGAAGCCATGAAAGTAATCATGAAATGTTTTTGCAAATGTATTCATTTATAATTAATGTGTTTTTGCTGGTCCTGACGAAGGACCACGGGCAGGGTATTGTTCAGGGAGACATGCATGAGCTGATGCACATATGAAATGAATCAAATACTCTTTCATTTCATATGTGCATCAGCTCATGCATATCTCCCTGAAACGTCCTTGTTGTTCCACGGTCAATGTGAACTGGTGCATTACCTTGTTTGTACTTTATTACCAATACCAACCAATGTTTAGTGTATTAATGATATTCACCAGATTGCAAAGATGCATGTTCAAAATCTTCTGTACTGTTAGAAAAACCTAGAAACCTTCGTTTTACTTTTTTTCTTCTTCTTAGGCCTACTTATATGGGTAAGAACTAGCTCTGGTCCATAGACCTTATTCACACCGCGGCCATCTTGGATCACATGACTTCCTGGGATAGCAGCCTGCATTACAAACCATTGTGAACAATGGAGCGATGGTCCCAAAATATGAGTTCTATTCAACCATTTTCTTTTGACCAAATCGACAAATGGGCAGATGACAACATCAACATCCCCAAAAGGATTAAATAGAAGGGTACATCCACAATATTCATGGTAGTTAGGTTACACTTACTGTTATTTTTGCATATTAATCAGGAACAATCTAACAACAAATAGTTAATATGATGGTGGAGCAAGCACTGCACAGATAGCAAGTATTTGTACACAGTAAGGTTGCAACCTAACTTACCTTGAATATCGTTACCATGGATGTAATCAATCTACGCCCTTCTATTTAATCATTGTGGGGATGTTGATGTTGTCATCTGCCCGTCAATTTGGTAAAAAGAAATTGGTTGAATAGAACTCATATTTTGGGACCATCGCTCCATTGTTCACAATGGTTTGTAATGCAGGCTGCTATCCCAGGAAGTCATGTGATCCAAGATGGCCGCGGTCTGAATAAGGTCTATAGCGTTAGTGGAGTTCTCCCTAACGCTATGTTCCTCTACCTCCCAAATCCTCAAATCCTTGGCAAATCCGGAAAGACCCGTCGTCTGGTCCGAAAATAACAAAAACTGTTTCGCCCCTCACTAAACCAAAGGTATCAGTGGACAGTTGAAAGCTTACTCTACTTAGTGGACGCGATAAAAATACATTTCTAGGGCAAAATGAAAAATATTCCACCGGATGGAGACTCCATTTCTTCTTGATTTTCACTATTTGTTGTCGCCATCAAGGTGCCAACTCACTACTGCTGCGCAGGTCAGAGGACTGAATTACACAGAGCATTAGTCTCATTGGGTGTTATTCAACCAGAAAGAGTGTCTTCATCCGGTGGAATATTTTTCATTTTGCCCTAGAAATGTATTTTATTCGTGTGGTGTGGGGCTCAGACCGCGTCCACTAAGTAGAGTAAGCTTTCAACTGTCCACTGATACCTTTAGTTTGGTGAGGGGCGAAACAGTTTTTGTTATTTTCGGACCAGACGACAGGTCTTTCCGGATTTGCCAAGGATTTGGGAGGTAGAGGAACTTAGCGTTAGGGAGAACTCCACTAACGCTATGGACCAGCTAGAGCTGGGTAAGAACATGTCTTTGCAGTATGATCGTTAAGGCAATATAATCCTATACGTACCCTATACATATAGGGAGAATTATGCAGATAGAGACTCTTGAAGCATGATCCTTCATGCTACATTCGACTGTGTTGGTTTATTTCATAAAGGGACCTAATGTAATATACTGAAGCATTTCATGATGAAAATGCATCCCTACTCTTATCCTGCAGTTCCTCTCTCAACTCAACAATCTCTGGATACACCACTGACTACCTCTATGTTGACTACAACGACAATAACGACACATTTGTTTGTACGTACGAAAGTCATGGGTCCTACTTTCTCCCACTGCTCTACTCCATCTTCTTCATCCTGGGTCTTCTAGGGAATATGCTTGTCCTCTGGGTCATAATCTCTGGGGTGCGTCTCCGTAGCATGACCGATGTTTGCCTCTTCAACCTGGCCTTTGCTGACCTTCTGCTAGTATGCTCCCTTCCCTTCCTAGCCCACCAAGCCCTGGACCAGTGGCTGTTTGGAGATGTCATGTGCAAGGTGGTCCTCGGTGCTTACCATATTGGCTTTTACTGCGGGATCTTTTTCATCACCCTGATGAGCATTGACCGGTATCTGGCTATAGTGCTGGCAATTTATGCACTAAAAACACGAACACGCACCTTTGGAATGATTGCAGCTGCTGTTACGTGGGTGGCTGGATTTCTCGCCTCGTTTCCAGATCTAGCTTTTCTTCAGGTACACAAGGCCCCAAATTCAAATGAAGATAACATTTCAATCTGTGGTCCTTTGTACAAGGACGAGACCACAAACAGGCATTACTGGAGTATCTTCAGCCTTTTCAAACTGAACCTTCTTGGCTTGCTGATTCCGATGGTCATCATGTGTTTCTGCTACAGCCAGATCATTTGGAGGCTCCTGCACACCCAATCATCCAAGAAACATGCCATCCGTTTGGTCCTTGCAGTTGTAGCCGTGTTTTTCTGCTGCTGGATGCCCTATAACGTTGTGTCTTTCTTCAAAGCTCTGGAGTTAAATGGAGTCTATACAGAATGTGAAAGCAGCAAGGCAATCATATTGGCTTTACAAGTCACAGAGGCCATTGCTTACTCTCACAGCTGCATCAACCCCATCCTGTATGTTTTTGCAGGGGAGAAGTTCAGGAGGCACCTCCTGAGGTTGATGAAGAGGGCTCCATGTAGGCTCTGCCAGGTTATGGCAACCCTCATACCTGAGGACAGAGTCACAGGGTCTGTTTATTCACGGACCACCAGTGTGGATGAAAAGTCCACTGCAGTATGAAGTGACATTTTAATGGTTGAGTTGTGTAGTCTGTAGTGATATGGTCATGCTATGCCTGTTCCCCCACCAAACATCCTGCAGGGACTAATGACTCCTGCTCACACTCATGGTTGCATCCTGGCAAATTCTTCCCGTGTCATAATTAAAGGTAATCCAAAAAATAAATCAACCAAAGAACTTGTTTTTTTTATTTTATTTCTTTTTTACAGAGGATCTCCCCACTGATCAGTAAAAATACTTTGAAGACTCTAGCAAGAGCACTCATTCATCCCTTCTTTGACTATGTTGTCCAGTAGAGGTGGAAAATACTCTAGTAAAAGTACTCAAGTATTTACTCAAGGGTAGTTTTTTTTGAGGATCTGTACTTTTAAAGTAAGTTTAAAATGCTTTACTTTTACTCTTACTTTTGAGTAATTTAAAAATGAAATACTTGTACTCGTTACTTTTCATTCGGACAATGAGTACGAGTAGTTTAAATTCAGTATTTAAGTAAATTCAGGTAGGCCTACCTCTGTTAAAAATAGGCCAAATTGTCACACCTCTGTGGCATTGTGAGCATGTAGATCTGCCATTTTCACAACAGATGTAGTCAAACTAATGTAATGACTACAATTCAAAGTGCTTGTCAGGGTGGGGGTCCACAGTTGAAATATTATTATTTTGGAGGTCGCAGCCTGAAAAGGTTGAGAACCACTGACCTAAGATATGTCCTTTGTTTCCAATATTTGCAGCACTTGGTTTGCGTGTATTGTTTACATACAGTTTACATAATATATTTTCTAAAAAATGCTATTAAAAGCGATTTTCTGATTAGTGTTTTTCTCTTCCTGGCTTAGGTAACCGGTAATGTGTAATATGTAATTAAAACATTTAAAAAAATAAAAAATAAAAAGAAGGGGGAAAAAACTACTTTTACTTTTTACTCTAAGATTAGTTTTTAAATAGGCTACTTTTTACTCTTAGGGTGCCCTCAGACCAAAATACCTATGAGAGTGGAATCCGCGTTCCGCCAATGCATTTCAATGAGAGTGAAGCGGTTCCATGCCAGCAGAGGATTTCTGCAAAAAACGCTCCCTTATCATTGAAATGCATTGGCGGAACGCGGATTCCACTCTCATAGGTATTTTGGTCTGAGGGCACCCTTACTTTTGAGAAATTTCCTGGACTAGTACTTTTACTCTTGGGTGCCCTCACACCAAAGTACCTATGAGAGTGGAATCCGCGTTCCGCCAATGCATTTCAATGAGAGTGAAGCGGTTTCATGCCAGCAGAGGATTTCTGCAAAAACGCTCCCTTCTCATTGAAATGCATTGGCGGAACGCGGATTCCACTCTCATAGGTATTTTGGTGTGAGGGCACCCTACTCTTACTAAAAAAGTAACAGTAGGCCTACTCTTACTTTGAGTAGAATTTTTCAGTACTCTTTCCACCTCTATAGTCCAGTATGGTATCGCAGCACCTCAAAGGTCTTAAAGGGATATTTCACTTTCAAAAAAACTTTTGGTAATTTTATCATCTAATCAGGCTTTTATGAATACCCTGATCAGTTTTTAATTAGCTTGATTGAATATTTAGATATTTGATGTAAATGTTACTAGGCCCTAGGCTCCAGGCCCAGGGCCTCTCCCCACACACACCCATTGTAACTTCAAACTTCATTTTAACCATGATAGATTCATTAAAAACACCCATTATTTTTTCTGGAGACTCACACTACCCTCCTAATATGTGAGCAGGCCGTGGTTTTTCGATAACTTTTTTCATTTATTTTTAATAGTATTTTTATTTTATTTCATTTTTTCTATTTTCCCAAATAATTATTAAAAATAAATGAAAAATGTTATCGAAAATACACGGCCTGCTCACATATTAACAGGGTAGTATGAGTCACCAGAAAGATTATTGGGTGTTTTTAATGAATCTATCATGGTTAAAATGGAGTTTGAAGTTACAATGGGTGTGTATGTGGAGAGAGGCCCTACCACTGCTCCCTGTTGAAAGTGGAATATCCCTTTAAAACAAAGCTCCAGACAGCCCAAAACAAACTGATTAGGCTACTGCTTAACCTTCCATCTCATGCTCACCTTACCTCTGATCATTTTGAAATGTGGGATGGCTTATGGTAGCTGACAGAGTACAGCATTTTGCAATGGGCCTGGTGTAAAAGATACACTTCACCACTAAGATACCCATGTACCTGTCAAAATACTTCCAAAATGTCAAGGATGTTTACAATTACAACACCAGAGGCAGCTCCACAAATCACGCCCAACCTACATTTGGCTTAAACAAAGGGTTACATTCATTCTCCTGCTATGCTGCAAAAATGTGGAATGCCCTAACAAAGGATTGTTAATCTCTACCCTCCTTTAAAACCGCTCTGAAAAGTCACGTACAGGCGGCTGCAACTCAAAACTGGTAAAAAAGACAAAGACTATCCTTCCCCCCAACCTTTCTACTGTAAATACGATTTATTTTGTATTCTGTTTACCGACTGTCTTATGATGATTCTTTTTGCATGGTACTGTTTTATTTGTCTGTCATTTAATGTTGTATGAGTTGACCCCAATGCAAACCACCCTAACAGCTTTCTTGTGGTGTATATCCTTTTAGTTGACCTTGTATCAGTGTTGTCCTGTACCTTTTCCTATGCAAACTTCTAATAAAGTATTCAATCAATCTCTAACCTCCCCCGCCAAATCAAACTTAGCTTCTTCTTTGCAACGGTGGAGTCTGTTCTCCTCTATGGCAGTGAATGCTGGACCCTGAAGCCAACCCTGCAGAAGTCTCTAGACGGGTGCTACACTAGAATGTTGCGTGCAGTACTCAACATCAACAGGAGTGCACATGTTACCAACAGGAGCCTGTATGAGGGAATACCAAAGGTAAGCGAGAAAATTGCCACCAGAAGAATGAGACTAGCAGGACACTGCCAAAGACACCAGGAGCTTCCAGCCAGCAAATTGGTACTGTGGGAGCCAACACATGGGCACCGGTCGCGAGGACGTCCCACAAAAACATACGTGGACGTACTCAAGGAAGACGTAGGGACACAGAACACCAATGAGCTGGCCAGATGTATGGAGAACCGAGATGACTGGAAACAACGATGGAGGGCTCGTCTGAGGACGACCTAGATAGATAATCAAAGTACTATAGGCCTACTAATTATGTGATTGAGCAAGTGCTCTGCCACTCAAACTTATGTTCTATAATTTCTTCTAAACGGACCATCTTCTTGAATTTATTTGTTATAGGCCTAATAAAAAATAAGTGATTTGAGATCAAGGTATTGTATACTCATGCAGAAAATACTCATGCAGAATAATGAGTGTTAAGGGTATGATATAATACTTGATATAGGCCTAATTCATTGCACAATACTATACACATTTAATCAAGCCCTTATTATCATTATTTAACTGAAATATGAGTGTTTTTCAGTATTTGAGAGTTTTTTATACTGTTGGATGAGTGAGCAGACAGAAACGTGCTATTTTATGGGCACATTTCAAAATATATCTCAAGCCACACTTCCCCTTCTTTTTGGGGGACTTTTTTATGCCTTTATTGATAGGACAGTAACACTTAAGTAACTTATCAACTACATTGACGTGCCATCTTAGGTTGGGTGCGTAGCGTTGTTCAAGGTGCATGTACTGTACCTGTCGTGACAAAAGGGCTGAGCCCGATTGGCAGGGCTGTTGTGCGCCGGGTCTTGGCTGTACTAACTACAGTATGGGGCTACACATGCATAGTCAAAATGACATGTTTGCATGATCATGTTTTGTGTCAGCCTGCAAGCATTGGTAAGTTAACAATAGGAAACGTATAGGAAACGCTTGAGGATGTCACCCAGCCCACAAGATGTGTTTTTGGTTTTATCAAATACCCTTCTATGCAATGATGAGCTAAAACACATTAGTGCATGATCTAACCGGATCTCTCAACACAGTCAATGATGGATACCACTGTCAATTGTGAGACTTTTCAAAAGCACAACTTTTATATTTTTTGTATTTTGTTATGTTCTGATGAAACCCACAGTAGTCATGAAATGTTTTTGTAAATGTATTCATTTATAAATAATGTGTTTTTGCTGGTCCTGACAAAAGGACATGGTATTTTTCAGGAAGACATGCATGAGCTGATGCACATACTGTATATGTACAGTACAACTTCAATCCTTCTCTAACAGTGCATACTTATTCAGTATAGATAAATATGTATAGTAATTGTGTAATTTAACACACATTAAAGATATTTGTCCAGGTGCATGACTGATGCCTTATACGTCTATGTTAAAAATGTGAAACTTCCACAGCAGTGAGGCTCTGTGATCTTCTTCTTCTTAGACGCCTATACAAATAGAAATAGAAGTAAAGAAAACCACTACAATCTCCTGTTTACTTTTAGTGTTTTGAACAGGAACATCAACTACATCACACATACGTATAGTGTCAATGTCACCACCATTTCCTGCATAATTATTTGAAATGCAAGACCACCTATTCTTTACCTTATTGCATCAGCTTTGCAGGCAGCTCTTCTATAAAGACCACAAGATTGTATTTTCGTTTTATACCTTATATCCTTCTCATGCAATGGTGAGCAAAAACACATACAGGGTTTAGGGCATGACTTAACTGGATATCTCAACACAGTCAATGATGGATACCACTGTCAGGTGAGACTTTTCAAAAGCACAACTTGTGTTTTGTTACCTTCTGATGAAAACCACAGTAGTCATGAAATGTTTTTGCAAATCATTTATTCATTTATAAATAATGTGTTTTTGCTGGTCCCGACAAAGGACCAAGGACAAGGTATGTTTCAGAGAGACATGCATGAGCTGATGCATATATGAAATGAAAGTATATATTATATCAAATACTCTTTCATTTCGTATGTGCAACAGCTCATTCATATCTCGTGGAGGGCTTGTCTAAAGAGAGATATCTCCCTGAAATGTTGTCCTTGGTCCTTTTGTCGGGGACAAAAAAAAACAACCTGGTGCACAATATTTAAAAATATTATAAACCTTGTTTGTACTTACTAATACCAACCAATGTTTAGTGTATTAATGATATTCACCTCTCACTGATCATGGTTCTATTAGTTCAAACTCTTCTGGTCTATTAGAAAAACCTACATACATTAGTTTTACATTCAATGTTTTTAAATTTTCTTCTTACTTGTATGGGTGAGAAAATGTCTAAACAGTATGATCGTTATGGCTTTGTGATAATATGCTTATTATAATATAATCCTATATGTACCTTTTACATATAGGATGGAAGGAAATGTAAGCAAGAAATTATTCAGATAGCCTCTTGAAGCATGATCCTTCATGCTACATTCGGCTGTGTTGGTTTATTTCATAAAGGGACCTACTGTAATATACAGAAGCATTTCATGATGAAAATGCATCTAATCCCTATTCTTATCCTGAAGTTTCTCTCTCATCTCACCAACCTCTGGAAACACCAGTGACTACAATTATATTGACTACAACGACATTGAAGAAGACTTCTCGGGTTGTACGTACGGAAGTCATGGGTCCTACTTTCTCCCACTGCTCTACTCCATCTTCTTCATCCTGGGTCTTCTAGGAAATGTGCTTGTCCTCTGGGTGATATTCTGTGGGGTGCGTCTCCGTAGCATGACCGATGTTTGCCTCTTCAACCTGGCCTTTGCTGACCTTCTGCTAGTATGCTCCCTTCCCTTCCTAGCCCACCAAGCCCGGGACCAGTGGCTGTTTGGGGATTTCATGTGCAAGGTGGTCCTCGGTGCTTACCATATTGGCTTTTACGGCGGGATCTTTTTCATCACCCTGATGAGCATTGACCGGTACCTGGCTATAGTTCTGGCAGTATATGCACTAAAAACACGAACACGCACCTTTGGAATGATTGCAGCTGCTGTTACATGGGTGGCTGGATTTCTCGCCTCGTTTCCAGATCTAGCTTTTCTTCAGGTACACAAGGCCCCAAATTCAAATGGAGATAACATTTCAATCTGTGGTCCTTTGGACGAGACCACAAAGGACAGGCACTACTGGAGTATCTTCAGCCTTTTCAAACTGAACATTCTTGGCTTGCTGATTCCGATGGTCATCATGTGTTTCTGCTACAGCCAGATCATTTGGAGGCTCCTGCACACCCAATCATCCAAGAAATATGCCATCCGTTTGGTCCTTGCAGTTGTAGGTGTGTTTTTCTGCTGCTGGATGCCCTATAACGTTGTGTCTTTCTTCAAAGCTCTGGAGTTAAATGGAGTCTATACAGAATGTGAAAGCAGCAAGGCAATCATATTGGCTTTACAAGTCACAGAGGCCATTGCTTACTCTCACAGCTGCATCAACCCCATCCTGTATGTTTTTGTTGGAGAGAAGTTCAGGAGGCACCTCCTGAGGTTGGTGAAGAGGGCTCCATGTAGGCTCTGCCAGGTTATGACAAACCTCATACCTGAGGACAGGGTCACAGGGTCTGTTTATTCACGGACCACCAGTGTGGATGAAAGGAACTCCACTGCAGTATGAAGTGACATTGTAAATTGAGTTGTGTAGTCTGTAGCGATATGGTCATATCATACTATGCCTGTTCCACCACCAAATATTCTGCAGGGATTAATGATTCTTGTGTACTCACCCAATAATTCATTCCTAAGACTTGGAGTCAGATATTGTCAATCATGTGCCCCTTAAGTTTGTGCTCCCCAAACACACACATGTTCTCAAAGGAGGTTTTCATACTGTATGTCCAGTCCAGCAGTAATTTCAGGTCCGACTCCATCGCTGACAGAGAATGTTGTCCATGTGAAGCTCGAGAAAAATAGGAGATTTGACTAAACGCACATTTTCTGCCAGAACTTTCAAAGGGATATGAATATAGGGGTGAGACGATTCATTTATCTCCCGATTCGATTCAATTTCGATACTTAGGATGACGATTCAATTTATATCACGATTCTCACCCCTAGAAACTAGGAGAACAATATCTGACTCCCAAGTGTTAGTAATTCATTATTGGGTGAGTGCACAAATGCGTGGATGCTTAAAGTGCCACAGAGATCAGTCTGCTAACCACAAGTGGATGGGACCGATCTGTGGCTGTGTTTGGAATATTACACAAAGTGTTATAAGATCAGACATTCTAGGGCAAATTACTCTCAAATTGCTCTCTTGCTTTCGGACGACTGGGCTTTTTCTTAACTGGCATTTTTATTAGTGGCCAAGGCACGAAGTGCCCGAAGGCCACTCATTGATATTGGACTTCAGCACTATTATTATTCTTCCGCCACTTTTTCTCTAGTGGCTAGACCGTGCAGTCGCTTTTTATGAAACTCGGCAGTATGGCAGAGGACTATGCCAAACGGCTAAAACGCGAAGCTCGCAACAATCGGCCAAAGGGTGGCGCTGTAGGAAGCCTTCGAAAGTGCAAACTTTGAACTGGTGTAGCTCATGCCCTGTTTCAGGTACAGCAATGAAACCTGTATACACTTATGCGTCTCCTCATGCCGAACAACTTTTACGCTCTGACTTTTGACCTCTGACCTTTACCTCTCCCACAATTTTGAATTATATGAAAAACAGTCAAAATCTATCTCCTCCTGGGATTTTCGCGTAACGTGCGCGAAACTTTTTTTTACATGAACTTTGGACCAACACGGTCATCGCACAGCGGCCGGATTTTCTTTAAAGCGAAACATTATTTTTTAATAATTCAATCAATGTTGCAGTTTTATGCAAATTATTCTTCTGCCTCTAAATCATACATGCAAAGTGACACGTTCATGGCATTTGGCAAATATGTAGAGGGTTGGTCCAAATATCACTGAAAGCAATCTTACTCCAATTGGCCAAAGGGGGGCGCTATACGAAGCGTTTGAAAACTCAAACTTTAAAGGGGCATAAGTCATGCCTCGTTTCGTTTGAAGACATGCAACTTGCTTACACGCGTGCCTTGACTCAAGCGGAAGACATCTGTGTCTTTGTTAAGTAAGCTCCGCCCTTAAATTTTCCGACATTTTGAGCAGTTTGTAAAACACTTAAACCCGCTTTTATTCCGGAACTTTCGCGTCACGTGCACGGAACTTTTTTTACATGAACTTTGGACCAATATCTAAAGATCTGTCGGATCGTTTTTTTTTTTATTGAAACATGCTTTTTTAATAATTCAATCAACATTGCAAGTCTTATGCAAATTATTCTTCTGCCTCTAAAACATACATGCAAAGTAAAATTTCATGATGAACTACTATAGAGGGTTAGTCCAAATATCACTGAAACCAATCTTACCCCAATTGGCCAAAGGGGGGCGCTATATCATTTTGAAAGAAGGCGTCAAGTACATTACATGAAACTTTTTCTTTTTTATTTTCTTTTTTTTTTAAATGTAGTGGTCAGTGCCTGTGCCTGGTATTCGGATGGTTGTGAGTTCGAACCCCACGTTGGGTAGAGTTGATGTTAACATCCTGGATGCCCATGGCATGTGCGTATGTCAAACTCTTTAATGTTGACACGTCTGATCTAACTCCAGATCACGTTCATGTTTAAAATGAGCCCTTCTCTACCGGCCGTTTTGAGTAAAAGAAAATATGATCACTCGAAAATGTCAGAAATACTCAGATTACATTTACTCAGATTGATTTCACCCCAAGCCTCCAAAATATAAAAAAGAAATCAATAAAATCAAGGCACTCAGCCTACATAGAACCTTTTTTTTAAACAAACATGGTTAACAGATCCTGTGGCTGCCTAGTGTAGTGGTCAGGGCACATGCCTTACATGCAGAAGCTCGTTGGATCGAATCCAACCTGGGGCTTGTATAAGCATAAAACCATGACATAAATCCTGAAACCCGAAACAAGCATTATAATACAAACTGTCATGTCTACACCTATGTTGTGATTTCCAAGGATTGCAATGATACCATGTACCAGCTCAGTGGTCTAGTGGTTTGAGTGTCTGCCCTGAGACTGGGAGATCTGGGTTCAAACCTGGGTTGCGTCATACCAAAGATTCTAAAAAATGGGACCCAGTTCCTCCCTGCTTGAAACTCAACATCTAGGGTTGGATTGGGGGTAACTCCCTGCGACATACTAGTGTCATGTCCAGGGGGTGTACTTGTACAACAAGTTACCTTGCGCTACAGAAACAGGAGATAGGCGATTCATAGCCTGGCCGATTCATATGGTCTTCATAGCTCAGCAAGGCTTACTATGTACATCATCAAACTGTCCAGGTGCATAGTATCACAGTTTTTTTATGTCTGTTGCATATAGGCCTACAGTCTTTTGCATACATGTTGTGTAGAGGCCAATTTGTGCTTTTACCTATAACCACCGATTAGTGTAAAACTTTGTATGCATGAAACCTTTTCTTTTTTTTTTCTTTTTTTTTTTAAATGACAGGTCCTTACAGTATGTAAAACACATTATTCGATATTACTCCTTCAGATTTTATCAGAAAATCACACAAATCAGTACACAGTATCTCTACAGTGATGTAATCATGACGGATTTGTCAGATATCATATTCTATCTAATTGGCTAACATTGAATTCCAAGGTTTGCAGGATTGCTCCTTTTTGAACAAAATGTCTCAAACGCAGCCTGCTATGTGTGTGAGATTTTGTACACACATTCCCACTAGGCCAAGGAACAGATGCCACCCTTCTCACATTGGCCTGTTATAGCGCCACCAGCGGGTCAATTTTTGCAAAACACATTTTTGGAACAAAATGCTTCAAATCCTGCATGCAGCGTCCGATTGCCGTGAAAGGCCCAAGAACACCTGGCACCCTTTTCACTTTGGCCTATTATAGAGTCACCGCTAGGCCAAAAAAAACCTACCTGACCTGCCGGAGTCCTGTTCGGAAGAACACTGCTTCTAGTTTTTCTTTGATATTCTTCTTTGCTTTCCCTTGATGCCTTTTTGCTTTCCTGCTTTTTATGCCTTGGACACTTTATCGCTGCTTGCAGCTATATTTTGATATTATGTTTGACTGCATATTTCCTTTTATAATATTGTAACAACCCCGCAAAAGACCCGTCCATAACTTGCTCCTTTAAGGGGGCTAGCTCTCTAAGTGTTGCCTGTTGCCTGCAGGGACGGCTCCATAATTATATATATGAAATATATTTATGGAATAAATAAATGAAATATATGAATATGTGTGTCGAGCATGTCGCTAAAGACGCACGCTAGTTTATTTATTTGATCACACCGTAAATTGGTTTTACAGGTAGGCCTAGTCCCAACAGTGAAGGGAGGAGGCAGTGTGCGAGCGCCGTGCGGTATAAAGCACAGTGTGCCGTTGTGGTCCATGTGTTTACCATTTTACACACCGGGTGTAATTCAATTAAATCTGTTACGATATGTAGGCTATATTGTTAATCTGAGTGTAACTAAACAGTGAATATAAATGTGGTTCTTTCTAATGTGCAACATTTTGAGTGGAACCATGTCTGTGTTCGAGTCTGCATTTACAGTCTTGTCTCTCAGTGAGTCATTGGCTCATAGGCTATACTGTATAAGTGTCCCATTCATACGTAGGCCTGTCTCTCGTTTTATTGGTTAATAAAGAATTGTGATCAATGAATTGTACCTTTTGATGAGCTTTTAATAAATGAAATTGCAACAAAGCATATATTTTTATATTCTGTCTATAATAAAGATTATATATTTTAAGTCTAAATCTTTCTTCTGCCTGTTATGTGCCCTGGGCCTCATGGCCACATACCTGTATACAATTTTACTCTTATGTTAGCTGTGCACAAGATGTAACAATAAAACACAACCTTGAACCCTTTTCCTATAATCCATGTCACATATCCTCTGATTCTTTCTTATTTTCTATTATCAGTTGTTTATTTCTCTTTAGCCTTATTAAAACCTGTCCAGAACACTCCAAAATCCAAACAAACTAGTAGGCCTACACCCCAGTCTGAAGTGAACAAAAGCTGATGTACTTTAAAATGTGGAGCAGGTTCACTACTGATTCCACCACCAAAAAGATGGAAATAGCAGCACTATAGCTCAGATGCACATCTTTGTATTCTACTTGTAGGGATGTTTTGACAGTCATCTCTCTGCTCTGTGTTGCAAGGTTGTTAATTGTTTCTCAATCCAAGTCCAGTCTACACCAATGATTAGCCAACGCAATTTGCAACTTACGTTGCAAGAAATTGCAGCGGTCTGAATTGCCTTATTTCAGGTCAGCGCAATTTTGGGATAATGGTGCAAGTTGTTGCATTGTTTATCATGTGTTTAAGTTCAGCTGAAAACAGTTTCCAGGAAGTGAAGGCGTTATTTTCTGATCACACCTTGAGAAGTGTGTTGGTCGGCCTTTAAGACTTGTGGTTTCTTTGTCATAAAAACCGTGCACTCTGCAGTTTGGAGAGAGAATGTGTTTGCATTTGTGTAGCTGCAATAGGGTGTGCCAAATGTAGTTCTAAGAGCGGCCATTTCTTGGGTAAACACAGCCTTACACAGGTGTTCTGATTAGACTATAGCATTAGTTCTATGCAATCAAACAATTGAAACACCTGTGTTTTGACCCAAGAAATGGCCGCTAAGGACTACAATGACGTAGCCGCTGGCACACACTATACAGCAGAAGTGAAACAAGTGTCTCCATCTATCCTATCCTAGTAATCTCCTATATTAAAATTGCCCAAGGGGTGGTGGGTGAGTGGACGGACTGACAGACGGACATGCTCTAATGCCAGACACTAACCGTTACGTAACAATGCAGAGTTTTGCATGTGGTCTTCACCTGCCATTCGTTTTATTATCTATCTACAAATGCATGCATCTCTGCATAATGTCACAAGCTGGTGTTGTTAGGATATTAGTAACATATAGGCCTATGCAAACAGCAAAACACCACAGACTGCCACAACCTTACAAACCAATTATGAGTGATACTTGAACACAGTCTTTATAGTTTCTATGCTCATCAGCCAGACCAGGCTCAGCTGGCAACCACAGGTGAGTTCACTCAGGGCAATCAGGGAGGGCATCAAGGACGATGATACACGAAAGAAGAAGAAGGGAGGGCAGGGTCTAGTGGGTTACCAAGCTTGTTTAGGGACATGGTTTAACCCTAACTCTAACCCTAAACATAACCCTAACCCTAACCCTAACCTTAACCTTAACCTTAACCTTAACCTAACCCTAACTCTAAACCTAACCCTAACCTTAACCTCAGTAACCTGCCGACACTGGCGAAAACGAGCGCTCTACTCCTAAACATGCCTGGTAATCTGCTAGACGCGGAGGGAACTGGGCAAATGCTGGGGGCATGTAATTTTTTAACTAAAATCTTTGCTTCTGGAGGTCCCCGGCACAAAATATTTTTAGATGGGGTCCGTGGCCAAATACATATCATGTTGGGGGTCCTTGACATGACAAAGTTTGAGAACCACTGATATAGCAACATCATATCATCATATCATCTAGGTGTTCTGGCCTGTATATAGGCTACTGAGTCTGTCATGTTTCCCTTTTATGCCCACGGAGATCTCTGTATCGGTCTATCTCCGTCTGACTGTCCCTTTTATGCCCATATATGGAGATCCATGATGTCATCATCATAGAATGACCTCCATGTACTATGAGAATGAGTATTGCTCCAAGTAGAAAATAATTGCTACCCTTTTTGTCAGCGGCTTTGTCCGTGTTTTGAAGCGTGGCCTACATCTGGCCTACATCTTGGCACAAAGTGCTCAAAGTTTGTTGTACGCACCCATAGGGTCACATAGGACAAGCTTCTAATGAAATTAACTGGCAATGCTCACTTCACTGCTCACTTCACTATAGGTGTTATTTTTTTATTTGAAGTTAGTTATCTCTGTGTACACACGCACGCGCCCGCACACACACACACACACACACACACACACACACACACACACACACACACACACACACACACACACACACACACACACACACACACACACACACAGTCAGATTCCTATCATCATCATGTTGCTATTTGGTGCCATCTAGTGGTATTCCAGATATTGAATTGGGTGATATCACAGAATAACAGATAGGCCCAGTGGCCCACATAGATGTTCAGCATTCACTCATACATAATTCCCTGCTTATATGACTGTTACCATTTAGGACGGAAACCCCTTTTGGGGCTTTTACCTTTGAAGACGGGAACCCCTATGTACAGTATGTAGCAACATAATATTTTTTCCATCATTGAATAAATATTTGACGTTTTTTCAGTTTTTAGAATCGGCCTCAGGCCTAAATGGGTTAAGTGTCTGTTACCTGACTGGAAATCTAAGTCAGTTGTGATTATGAATAATGAAAATAAATGCCTTTAATAACACAAATCTACGTGGCAGAAAATATTTCCAGATGGGGATCCGCGACCAAATACATATACATTTTGGGGTTCTTGACATGAAAAAGTTTTAGAACCATTGATTGTGGTGTTTGAGGATATCAAACACCATTGTCAGTTTTGTTAGCCCACTGAGTTTTCGTCATTGACTCAAATTTAAAAGGTAGACATGTCAGTGGTGTATTTTTTATTATTACAGTATAAATGTGTGTGCCTGATAAGTATGTGCATAGCAGCAGCATCTGCAGCAGACAGATAAGATCTCATGGTCTACATTTTTGGTTTATCAACAATATACATCTGACTCTGAGCAATGTGTTATCTATTTCCTTCTTATCTATCTTTCATTGCTAACTAAACTAAACTAAACGTGACTTTGAAGGGAAAAGAATATTTGGGTTGCAATGTAAATGTATCTAATATTGCCATGCCACACTGGCCACTTGTGATAGGCCTACATGTTAACCTATTTTAATATATTAAACAACTGGGAGACTAAGCAAATTATACTTGCTGAAGCACAAAAGAAAAACGTGTATAAAAAAGTCAGAGTTGCCTGTTCCTTGTACGTTTAATGGCAAAATAACCAAGGACAAAACATAATATTTACAACACAGTTAACTTGTAAACACAACTTTCTGTACAAAGAAATATACATGCAAAATAAAATATAAGTCATAGTAGGACATTCAAAATGACATTGCTGCAGTTTGTACTATGTGTATAAAATAGTTATGACATAATCATGAGGTTTACATCCTGGGCAACTTGCCTATCCCTCTCTGTACAGTTTTACACAATAATAACGGCGCCTAGTTTCCCTTAAGACATATTAGTGTTCAGAGAATATTTATGCACGCGTAAGCGTACCTATTATGAATGATCTGAACATTAACGTGCTTTTAGGAAACCCTGACTCAGGTCAATAAATTAAAAGGACATGAAATGTGAGACTGTACAGACAACGTACATTTGACTCAACACATCTTTAGCATTTCTTATGCTTAAAACAGGCTAGTTGATAACTTCATCAATCAATCTTTAAATTAAATAAAAAACAAGCTGTTTTATTTCCCCCACTCATCTCTCCAGATTGACCTACTGTACACAGTAAAATCCTCAGTGTCTATTTATCCTTTTTGTTTTTTACTTGTGAGAGTCCATTTGGTTACATCTGTACACTCTTAATGCTGAGGAGTTTACTGTGATACTGGCACTTTAAAAAAGATGAATAGACATCAGTTTCAGACACGTTTGTAACTTGAACACATCAGCTCAGTCAAATGAAAAGTGAAGAAGAAGAACACTTCTCATGGCAGATAAAGATCCGTGTTGCTGAATCTTTCTCAATAGGTATATTTTCACCGTCGGGAAGAAACCTTGTATCTCCATTTTGTGTTTTTTACGTTTTGTTTTGTTTTTCATAAATCAACACCCTATTGCAGTGCAAAGCATTGCTATGTAACACTATTTGAAAATATTAAACTACAAAACAATGTTTTGCATATAATGACATGCTCAAAAAAGGGCTTTAGAAATGTCTAACAAGAGCTTGTAACTAAATAACTATTGAATCCATTAGAACAAACCATTTCTTTTGGACATACATGGTTTTCCCCTGACAGCGATGATTCCCTAGAAGTAAATCCCCCAAAAGTCTACTGTGAGCGTGCCACTATACGGCATCTGAGTTATTCACACCACAAGACTTTTTCTATTGCTCAGTACAACAGTTTTAGTAGAGTGAAGGTTAAACTGCATGAGACTAAAGGGCCCGTTATACATGGTTGCGCTCTGGTGTTGCGCACCGGAAATATCCGATCTACAAGCTCAGAATGCGTCGCACTGCAATGTGTTGTGGTCTTGTAGATCGGCTATTACCGCTGTGCAACACCTGCACACAACTAAGTATGAATAGCCTTTATTAGTAGCAACACATACCATTATCTATCCACAGAAGCCAACTCACACAGCAATCACTACTTTGTGCACAGCTTGGTGAAAAGAACGTTTTTCAATTCATATTTTTCAGCGGTAAACCACCAAACAATTTCCTATTTCAACAAGAATAAATAGAGCCACAATGAACTAATGTAAACACTTCTACCTTTAGTTTCAGTGTGGTCTTTTATAACTTAACATAATCAATCATAAGAACAAGGTAAAGCATGATCAACTTTGGTATAGTTACAGAAAATAAAAACGGAACAATGACAAACCAAAAGCATAAGTGCCTATAGAATATAGATACACATTTATACATTATTTCTCATTAAGGGCTTTCAGAATATTAATACTGAACTTAATACATAAGAGTTAACACAATACAGACACCTATCGCAGTACCATGTACGTACATGCCTTTTTAGAATACGGATACAACACAAGTCTTCATAAATAGTTGCATAAATGTTAAAGCTGCAACATTGCACATGGGAATTGATGCAAAATGCGAGTGCATTTCTACTGTGGTAGCAGTTTGATCATAGTAAAAGTCCAGTCACAGAAAGGGGTTTTGGAGTTTTTCATCTCCATGCATCCCATTCCCAACCGACTAGACTCCTTAAATCCAAATGTATGCTTTGTGGAAAAGTGTTATGCCATGTTGCTCCGCGAAAAATATATTTATTTTCAAAGATAATTTATATTTTTTGTTGCGCGACATGTTGCACAACATTTTTTAGCTGAAGCATAAATTAGGTTTAATACTCAGTAAATTAAAACAGTATTGGTTGGATTGAGACAGGTTCTTCAAAATGAGAATGAAAGGCAGGAACACTTTATTTACAAAGTAAGGCGGATGCATTTAGAAATCTGAGGAGCCTTTCCAATAGCTTTGATTATATATTTCTTTATTGTAGTCTATTTAGTCTGTGTGTGCACACAGTAACGTCTGATATATACTAAGTTGCGCGCCAGTGTGGTGCATCAGAAATGCCCGATCTACAAGTTCACAATGCGTTGCGCAGCGACACACCGTGAACTCGTAGAAGGCTATTTTCCGTATGCGACGCGATGCGCAACCAGCTATAAATCAGGCATAAGTAAGTGTAGAGGGCCCTATGATGACAAGCAAACTATTGCATTAACTGAAATCCAATGTGTTTCAGGAACACATGGTTTTGGTCTTCATTGTTTTAGACACTGCAGACCCTATTCTTGGGCTCTGCATTAACAGGCCTTATTCACTTTCTGCTTTCTACCTAACATTGGTACTCCAAAAGGTACGAATAAAGACACTTCTCTGTTTCCTCACTGTACATTTTTTTCTTTTACAAAAAGTAATCTCTCGTTACAAAAAACAAACACATTTTCTCTTGTTCAACCGAAAACAACCTGAATATATATATATTTTTTCATTATACAGTATTGTTTTATTTTCTTTTATTTATTTATTTTCTTCTGTTTAACACTGTCCAAAACACAAGACTTGCTCACGCTGGCTCTTTGAGAAAGCTTGGTTCTCTCCCTGCTAAGTAAAGGTTTGAAATCTCAAGATTCAAACAGTTCTTCTGTTGTGCGGGCATAATAACAATATGCCAAGGGCCAAGGAGTTCAGGAGATAGGTAGGGACTAGGGCGGGAGGACGGTTAGGTGGGGTCTCAAAGAGGAAAACAAAAGTGTCTAAATCTCTTATTAAAACAAAGCAATATAGATCATCAAGAGTCAAAAGGTGGATCAGCAGAGGGCAGTCAGTCAGCAGCAGTAGGACATTTTGTGGCTTCATGAGGGAGAAGGAGATCATTATTACTCGCTGGTGCTGGTGGTCAATAGTGTTCAACCACACTGTTCAACCACACCAAACTGAAGCTGAGCGTAGCTGGTTATACATCCAATGGGCATCCAGGATAGTGCAGGTGCAAGTACAGGAATTCCTCTTGGACAAGTGCAGATACTGGTGGCTACAGGTCTGTGCTGTGACACAGACGTTGTAGCACGGTTGGCCACAGAACTAGAACAGAGCAGAATGGCATCATCATCATCATTCAAACCAGCATTTCTTTAGCTCTGTGATCCCAGTTTGTCTGGCGGCTGTCCAGTGTTCGAGTGGCGGCTCCCTGGCGTTTCCCCATTGGGTCAGATGTGGTTGAGCAGGCGGCTGTGAAGGAAGGTCTTGATGGCGGCCACCGGCCGGATGTCGTTCTGGTGTTTCCGTCTCTCTATGAAGGAGATGAGCCTGGAGGTGTCCAGATGCGTGGCGTGGTTGTGGTGGTGGTTCTGAGGCGGCCGTGGCTGTGAGTGGCGTGAGGAGCTGGTGGATCCAGGCTCTCCGTTCAGGCCGTCTCCTCCAGGCTGGAGCCAGGGCTCCTGGAGGCAGGAGGCTACGGAGGGCCTGCGCTCCGCCTCGCCCTGCAGCAGGAGGCAGACGAAGTCCCTGGCGGCCGGGCTCACGCCCTGGAAGTAGTCCTGGGGGAAGCTGAAGTCCAGGCGGCAGATGTTCAGACACGTCTCCTCCACGCTCTCGTCCAGGAAGGGAGACGCACCGCTCAGCACAACGTAGGTCACCACCCCTGTGGATTATTCAGTCCGTTAATTCATCATCACGCCAACTCGTCCATCGTTTCATAGCAGCTAAAGCAATTTACCTTAAGTTTTTCATCAAAACCCTTTTTTTACCTTTGTATGTCTAAAACAAACAGAACACATTTTAAGATCGTAATAGCAAACAATCGTCGCTGTCGGATGGAAACCTTGTAGTTCAAAACCTTCCTTTTTTATTATTTTAAAAACGATTTAAAATAGTGAAGGTAGCCGATCTACAAGCACACAACGCCTCGCATCGTCTATTTTCACTACTTTGTGTGACAGTCTTGTATGATGAAGTACGGCATTCATTTACGAACAAAGATACAGTACATGTTTGAAACTTGGAGATACAAGGTTTCTGCCTGACAGTGACGAAATGTTACAAAATATTGTATTTTATTTTATTCATGCATACTAAAGGCTATGCAGTGTTACACATCAGCCCCCGTTTCTCTTTGTTACAGACCTAAACTCCATAGGTCAGATGTCAGTGAGGCAGGCTGACCCAGGACCAGCTCAGGGGCGGAGAACTCCGGGCTCCCCAGAAGAGGATGGACGTACTGGGAGGATGGGTTCAACTGGACCGCATCGCCAAAGTCTGTCAGCTTGATCACTGGCTGGGAAGAGGCATGCTCCACCACAATATTCTCAGGCTGGGAAAGAGGGGGGGGAACGCAATTTATCCATTAGTGGTCCAACTGGTGTACTGGTAGATCTGTCTATTGGCCTCTATTTGGACAAACAAGTACCGTAAGGCATTCTGTTCTGGTCTGTTTGTCAGATTCAAGTCCTTTGTGATAGTAAGTATTTTTTATTTAATCAGTAGAAAATGAGTACTTTAGCAGCAATTCAAGTAAACCACAGTAATGTAAACCCCTGTTGAATTGGAGTCAAATCTTATTCAAATCTTGATGCAGACCTGAAAACACAGAGAACGGCAGCCAGGTTGTGTGAGGTATGTGTTTTACCTTGAGGTCGAGGTGCGCTATCCTCCAGCTGTGCAGGTAGTGGAGAGCTTCCAGAATGTCTCTGAGGTACAAAGCCACCTTCTCCTCCGTCAGGTTGCCCCAACTCACAATGTAGTCCAGGAGACGACCCTGGTCAGCCCTGAACATGACAATGACACAGCATGTTATTATTGTGTGCTGTTACCGGTACATCTCTCTCTGTCTCTCACGCACGCACGCACACACACACACACACACACACACACACACACACACACACACACACACACACACACACACACACACACACACTATATATATATATATATATATATATATATATATATATATATATATATATCTCCCCAGCCTTCGCCCTGTAAAGGACTCAATGAGTACAGTATTACATCATTCCATGCTGTGTAGACAATCAGTATCTAGATTAGTACCCGCATAGTCATTATTCTGCTTTCAGCATTCAGATTATTATGTGCACAATACATATTGCGGCACTTCAAAACAAGCGGCACATGAAGGGGGAAAGGCGGCTTTGTATTATACATACAAACCCCAGTGAAGTTTCACTTTTGTTTTGAATGGCTTGGCATTTAAAATAGATGAAAGGCTTTTCTCTGAAACTGTAGCTGATAAAGAGACAACTAGGAAATGACAAGTGTGATGGCTCATTGCCTCATTCATTGTGTTCTGAAGTACTGACATCAGTTGTGCTATTGTACATACAGTACAGTACAAGAGTACATGCACAGTTAGATGGCCCAACCTGAGACAATATAACTGGAGTTAATAGTGGTGTGAATCCTTTGGTATTCCACGATTTGATTCCAATTCTTGAGGTCATGATACAAATCAAAATCGATTTTGAATTGACATTGACAGACATTGCCCTGAAAATGTATATCATGCGATGTTCTATTATTATCAACGGTGCTCATCCACAGTGACTGAGATCAATATCAGCTAGCTTCCAAATTTTACACACAGTACACGAGACGTACAGTAGGCTAAAACAAATTAAATCACCATTTTTAGTGTTTGCATGCACCTGTAAAACCCCCTATACTTACATCTCCAGCACAATCACATAGCTGCTTGAAGTCTCATAGGTGTCCAGCAGTCTGACCAGGTTGGGATGGTCCAGGGTCTGCAGGACCCTGATCTCCTCCAGGACCTGCTCTCGACGCAGCAGCCTCTTGTTGACATGCTTTGCTGCCACCGCACCCTTACTCCCTCTCTGGTCGCACCGCTTGGTCACCGAGAAGCGGCCTCTGGGGAACGGAAAAGTGAACAAACGGGAAAGATGCAATGAGTGTGAAACCAATAGTGGTTACAGTTTGTAGATAGATACAACCTGGAAATTAGTTCACAATGGTTCCCTTGCAAGGATTTCCAATGTGAATTTTATATCGAAAGTAAGATCTGCTGTTATATACTGTAAGTTCTGCAAATTAAATTATTATAAATAAATACTGAGGTAGTTATCATGTTGAAAGACCATTTTAAAATCATAAGCCTTTGTTTGTTCCAGACTTTCCCTATCCCTGGCAATCAATCAGTTGAACCAGGGCGAGGGATTTATTGACAGTAATCGATAACCAGTAGACACACAGAATGTGGGGTCAGTCATCAATACCTGTTGTTCTGCCTATTTAACCTGCAGTTCTCTGTCTTTCAGATGCCGTGTTTTTGTCCCTATCGTCCATCATTGCTGTAGTCAGCTGTTTGAGAATGTTTATTTTGTTTCTCCTTAGTCTGTTTGTTATTTTTTCCTCTTTGTTTCTCAGAAGCCAGTTCTCAGTTTAGAGCTGTGTTGGACTTTTGGTTTGCTATTTTTGTTCCTCTGCGGTCACTAAGTAAAAATGCAACCTGCAACTACTGGTGCTGTTTTTGTCTCACCATTATTACACAATGGGCAGAGGCTGGACTGCCAGGCACAATGGGAAGTTGGGAACCCACTGGGGGAACTTCTGGGCTGGCCTACAAAAAGTCATCCCTGTAGCACTCTATTAAGAATTCCTTCTGAAGTGGCCCATCTTTTTGTGCAGTTGCTGTTTCGTATAAGCAAAACCAACAATGTTGTTTCAACAAATGTCCAATTTTCAGCAGTTATTCTTTAGGCCAGTCACGGTTCACAAACTTTGACATTTGAAGGTCTCCCCTTAACTTTGACAGTGTACAAATGGAACCAAATGGACCTCAAAGTTACAGTACAGACTTGTAAGGGTCAATTTAAACCCCACAAAAGGAACCTAGAGGCTAGAGAGTCCCTGAAATCCACTTTGAGAACCACTACTTTAGGCTAAATCAAATAAAGTGAAAACAATGGTAAAATAACTCCAAACACTTCTCTTTCTCTCTGACATACCCAGCGCATTCTCTGTTGTGTGTGTGACTGACTGTCTGTGATAAAGTGGGCGTGCCTGTGTGGGTGTGTGTGTGTAATGAGGAGCGGAGGGAGGGGGCAGAAGGAGATTAGGAGAATGCCATCACAAACAATGTATTTGAATTAACATAATTTGAACTATTTTCTTTTCTCAAGAAAAGATACAGTGTAGTTTGTGAATAAATGCTTCTGCTACTCACTCACTCCACTCCTCCTCATCATTACATAGTGTTTTTAATATAAACATTACCTTCCCAGTTCAGTGATCTCTGTGTAGTAGGACTCATAGCTGCTCTTCCAGAGGAGTTCACTGCCATCATCCGGCGTTCCTGTAAACACAGTTCATATTGAAATCAGGCTGATTCATAAGCAATCACTGATACCAACCAGTAAGACTCCCTAATCGGGAGATAAGCGACCGTAGGTCGCTTATCTCCACAAATAGGGCAAAAATTTGTTTTTCCAAAATCTTCCTGATCCATGTTGATGACATGAGTGTAGACATGCTGTGCAGTGATTTTCGTGATTTTAGGGCAAAATCTGTAGGAGCAGTGTCCAAAAATGTGTTTTTAAAAATCGGCCTGAAGGTGGCGCTAGAAGAGGGCCATGTGAGAAATGAGGGGTGGGGTCTCCGCGTTGCCTTGGCGGACGAATAGGTACCGGCCCCGGCTCTCCCGGACGCTCCTAGCCCGAGTTACGGCATTTTATGTGAGCTGCAGTGGAGGGGGTCCTCCACTGGGGGGCGCCACCACTTTTGCATCCGTTCTGGAGCACCAGGAGTGGGTGGTCCCCAGGAATTCCCCGTGAGCAGCCCCGTTGGGGTGGTCATTTGGTCATTTTTGCACATTTGGTCATTTTTTACAACTGGGGGTCCCCCAGGGACCTGGGGGTCCCTGAAGCTCCGGGGGTCCTTGGAGGTTGTAGTTTGGCAGGTAAGGAGTGTGTGTGCAAAATTTGGCATGGATGGGGGCAAAGGTTGTGGAGATATGAGCAGGGCAAAAGTGTGACGTGTGACGTGTGACGGAGAGACAGACAGACAGACAGACAGACAGACAGCCGGTGGAGGTTTCTGTAGTAAATGCGACCTACGGTCGCAATTATTGAATCACAATGCGTCGCACGGTGACACATTGTGAGCTAGTAGATCATCTATTTTTGCTATTTAGGAAATGATTATTTATATTGGGAAATTATTATATATCTTAGGAAAAAATATTATCATCACAATAAAATATCATTGTGAGAATATCGGAAAATATCATCATTTCAGTCCACATTGCCTAACCTAACTGGACTCACCTGAGACTCTGAGGCTTGCACAGGAGGTCACAGAACCTGCTACATTAGTGGCAACACAGGTGTACACTCCGCTGTCCTCCTCGGACACACTGAGGATACGCAGTGCTGCCTCTCCTGTCTCACTGTAAAGAAACGCACTCTATCAGACACCATGCTCACTTTACCAAGACAGAGTGCTGCTTCCTCTGAAACCAGAGCAGCCTCCTCTCACCTGTACGTGATGCTGTAGTGGCCATTGTTGCTCAGAGTGTTATTGTCAGGCCCCCTCCAGGTGACGGTGGCCCGGGGCCGACCGCACACCTTACACCTCAGAGTAACGCTGTCGTCACTCTCACACACCACGTCGCTGACGGGAACGAGGAACTCTGGAGGAGCTGGAGAGAGACGGAATGAGAGGTCTTTAAATTACCTTATCTACAGGCTTGTTTTTAAAACATCAGGATTGGCGCAGGAAATTATGCAGGACTTTGTTGATTGTTATGAAGAGATTATAATCTAAAGATATTGGTATGTTTGGTTTGATAAGTGTAATAAGTGAGTTAATGTGTACATACCATCATAGATGTAGTTGGGGTTCAGAAGCTGAAAGGTATTGAGAACAAAAGATGTATTACTTTTCTCATATACCGGTAATACGTTAATAAACGTATATCAGTTCAGTTCAAATTGCATTCTATAAAACCTGCGGGATTAAGATCACATTCAATTTTAAGACAATGAGTGGTTAGTCTCTGTGAACTGGTGGATTTCAATATTTACTTACATATTTTTTATGGCCTTGGCAATGGGGACTAAATGTAAGACTTCACAGTGACATCTAACATTTGAGCCTTTTCTTTTTTTTTTTTTTTCTAGATTTTTATCCCACGATTTTTGTAACCCATTTTTTCACCTGGTGCCAATTGCCTAAGCTGTGATCCTGGGCTCTACTCTCCCTCTGCCAACCTGGGGAGGGCCCCGAACTGAGCTCATGCTTCCTTCAATGCATGAGGAGTGAGCAGGCCGCTTCTTATCACCTGACAGGGGGAGCTTCCCCGGTTGGACGTAGCGCATGGAAGGAACACGTTATTCCAACCAGTTCCATTCCCCTCCATCAGGCGCCCCGGCTGGCCAGGGGGAGGCTTTATAGAGACCAGGATTACTGCATGTTTTTGTGAGGGTATCTACCCTAGGAGACACGGGGAGAACATGCAAACTCCACACAGAAAGGCCCTTTTGCCAACCCCACCTAGGGTGTGGGCACTGATGACGCGGAGGAGGGAACACGCCGCCAGTGCCCACAGTGTCCCCCGGCGGGAATCGAACCCAGGACCTTCTAGCTGTGAGGCGACAGCACTACTGACTGCGCCACCGTGCCCCACATTTGAGACTTTTCAATGCCTGGAAATTAGAAAACACATTTTGACAGACACTGCAGCTGAGATTTCACTCTACCTTGACAGAGACTTTGTTTGCCAGGCCGTCCTGAGACTTGCGGTAGCCGTTCTCCATCTTGCCCTCCTTCCGGTTCTCCTTGTCTCTCTTCTCGGACTTACGGCGAATTCTGAGTGCTGTGTGCCATGATAATGACTTTCTAAAGGAAGAAGAGCCAGACAGTTTGCTTAGCATTTAAAGCAATAGATCAATCAATCAACTTTATTTGTGTAAACTCAGGGGTCCATTAAAAACAAACAAATGAAAAAAAGAAAACACTGTACATACACAAAGAACACCCCTATAAAGCGTCGGAGGAACATTTATTTACTATTAACAATAGCCCATTAATCCTTCCCACACTTGTACTGTGTGTTCTTACTTGATGGTTCCTTCGGGGAGTTCGGGGGTGATGGAAGCTGAGGTGTGTCCCAGTACGTAGCCAGGGATCCAGCCCTCAGCGGCGGGGCAGTGCTCGGTGGCCGCTCTGTACACCAGGAACATGTTCTGCTGGTTGCTGGCTAACATCTGGACCACCTCGCCTTGTGCCACACAGATCTCATCCTCCTTCACAGCCACATAGTCCTGGGTCACCAGCATGGTGGACACACTGCTGCTACTGCTGCTTTCACTCTGCATTGGGAGAGGGATGGACAGCATTAAACATCACGCCTGGGAATCCGAGCAAATCATTGTTGTCGGGTGGAAACCGTGTATGTCCAAAACCGTTCGTTTTGTGTTGATCATTTTAAAAATGATTTAAATGAGTGA
>NC_137811.1:47617983-47640483 GCF_963921795.1 Nannobrachium achirus | reverse complement strand
AAGGTTTCTTTCACTTCCCCCAAATATACCTGGTCACGTTCAAATTAGTGTTTATATTGGCTGTAGATTTTGTCAAATGAAAAATAATGGGAATTAAAGAGCATTTCCCTCACCTGTTTGACAAACAGAGGAGCCAGCCTATCATGATCCTCCAAGCACTTCTCTAGTTCTCCAAGGAAGAAGCTGTGAAGCAGTCAAGAGACACTAAATAAAGGCAAACTGTTTTCAAAAGTCAAATTCAAGCTATTCCATTGGAAAGGCAGTTGTTCACAGAAGTTCATGTCAAAGTGAAGTGAAGGAGGCAGTCAGCATACTCTTTGTGCCAGTCGTAGATCTGGTGGATGTTTCCAAAGACGATCTTGTCTTTCCCTCGCATGTCATCTGGGACTCCTTCCTCTTTCATTCTGGCCATGTAGCCCTGGCAGTGGACATATGTTTTAAATTATACATTCAGTAGGCCCATTCAGATGGTCATTTTCCTGTCTAGGTTGTATTTCCTTACCTCCACCGCTGATCCCAGGTCTCGGACGTAGTCCCTCTCAGTCTCCACCAGCTCCAGTAGCACATAGCTAGGGATGGAAAACAAACCTTCACCATCTCATACAAATACATGAAAAATACACAAATACACTACTGTAGCTGTCATTATGGAGGTCCTAATCATTGCAATTATAAGATAGCACTAGCCATGAGATACAGGTTCTTTATTTCAGCACCAGATTGTCGCTGTCAGAAAGAAACCTACCTCTGTAAATGGAAAAAATAACCTGTGTTCCAATGCATTCCAGAGACAAACTTAACCACTTTCAAACTGGCATCCTTCATGTCATTAGAGGATAAGGATAAAAAAATCGGGTACAATGACGTATAAGATATAGGACGTATAGGATGACGTATAGGATATTGATTTATGTAAAAATGTATTGAAATACAGTGACGACGATATGTAACTCCAGTATTCACAATGAGCAGAGGGGATTGCCTGGTGGCCTAGCCAGTTAGTGCACCGACCATTAATTCCACGGGGGACCCGAGTTCGAATCCAACTCCCCTGTCACATCTCACATGTCTCCCTCTCTCTCTGCCCAAGGTTTCCGGTGTCTACACTCTCCTATCTAAATAAAGCATAAAATGCCAAGAAAGAAACAATCTTTAAATAAAAATAAATAAAAAAAGAACTCACTGTCTTCTCTTCAGGAAACTAGACTTGCGCTCGTCCAAGTCGTCGATGGGGGAGGAGGAGGAGAGGAGGGAGTTGTCAGAGGGGTTGAGAGAGGGAGAGCTGCTGTCGCCCTGCTCCACTGACAGAGAGCTGGGACGCTCCTCCAGAGACTGGCATGGGAGGATGGACACATGCATGGAAGAGAGAAGAAAACAAACAAACAAACAAGGTTAAGTACTGTACTTAAGAACAATTTTGAGGTATTTGTACTTATTTCGGCCATTTGAAAATAGCCGATCTACAGGGTCACAATGCGTACCATAGATCTGCTATTTTCTAACATTTTTTTATACATTTCATTTCATACATTTCAATCATTCATTCATTCATTCATTCGTGAAATGGGACATTCTGCGTACTTTGATGAGTACTTTATACTTTTGGTACTTTAAGTACATTTTGATACCAATACTTTTGTACTTTAACTCAAGTCATTTTTTAATTCCGGACTTTTACTTGTAACAGAGTATTCCTAAATTGCAGTATTGATACTTTTGCGTACAACATGTAAGTACTTTTTCCACCACTGTATAACGGATTGAAAGAACACTTTCCAAAAACATCATAAGCCAACATCATTGTATGTCTATGGAGCTAATTGTAGTGTTGACTTTCATATGTGTCTAAATGTAGGCCAGTGGGCGTGTGTGTTTGTGTGGGGGGGCGGATGCTAGGTGGTTGGAACCGGGTACAGTGGGCGTGTGTTTGTGTGTGGGGGGCGGATGCCAGGTGGTTGGAACAGGGTACAGCTGGCACAGTGAGTCAATGTTCAGACATGACAGATGACAGATGACAGAGGTTATTATGACACAATCCTCTTCAACAACACCATAAAAGAGCACGTAGGAAAACACCCACCCAGACAATAGATACGCAGGGTAGCGTTTGTGTGTGTGTGTGCGTGTGCGTGTGCGTGTGCGTGTGTGTGCGTGTGGTCAGTGTCATTTTGTTCATACCATTTTGCTCTTCACCAACTCCTCTATGGCGCTGACTAGTTCAGCAGCACTGGGAGTCTCTGAACTACCAGGTCGACCAGACAGACGGGAAGCAGCCTGAGAGGGTGATCGACATAGACAGTGACAGTGAGAGAGAGAGACAGACAGACAGACAGACAGACAGTGAGGGACCGATATACTGAACAACAGAGAGACAGACATCATTTATAAGCCACTTGTTTTATGATAGTTTACTTTAAGACCTGCACTACTGATCCCAAGATGTCTTGTTATAAAATACATCAACAATTATTCATAATAATATAATAATAGTAATAATATGATGATGAATGTCATTTGTCATAAGACAATAATGTCAGCTGATGTAGGTGTCACACATACTGTGTGAATGGTCAGGCTCACCATTGACGAGTTTGGACTCCCGATATCCCATTTGTCCAAATATGAACTAGAGTGGGTGTGATGTCCCTAATAGTTGGCTGAACTGGGGCCTAGTTGAAGCTAATCACAGGCTAATGTTGAACACACAAGGGTAATGAGGTGGGCTCAGGTCAAGGACAAGTTCTGGGATCAGACAGCTCTCTGAACACGAGTACTATGGCATGATTGGTCAAGTGACTACAGAGAGGGGGAATGTTGCTAAATATTCTATTGAAGGCTCGACTCTGAAATCGGCCAATAACAAGCACACACTGAGGCAAAGTGCCTGGTCTCCAGGAGATATCCGATACAACGCCAGACAATAGACCATTTAGCTGCTCAAAACCTCAGTAGCCTACGGTGCACATTAAAAAATGTATACAGCTCAAAGGATAATGAATGTGCGAGGAGATGTCAAGTAATTAAGGAAGAACAGGAGTGGGTCAAGGCAAGAGAATCATAACAGGAGTGACTGAAGGTTTTTTTTTACATGGAGAGGTAGGGAAACTGGGAGAGAAGAGAATCAGAACAGAAATCAACATAATGCTGAAGATAGGATCATGCAACCATCAAGAAAAGAAGAAAACAGAAGAAAAAAACATGTGTTAGTGACAAAGTCAAGAACAATGTAATGTAATGCAAGCCTTTTGTGGCTGTGCATGATTAAAAATGACATTACTGTCATGTACTGTACATACAGTAGGTAAAGCATGCAATGCTCAGAAAGAAAAAGAATGAACTTAAAACTAAAATGAGCCTGAAACACAGTGGCAAAGGTAGAACAATCTGACACAAAGTGTGTGTGTGTGTGTGTGTGTGTTGGTAAATGTGGTTTAACGGGACAATTGGCCTGAATACACACCACACTAACAGGACATTTTGGATTAGCAGGACAGGACTGGTGTCCTGCTAATTCATGGACAATTCTGAAATAGCAGAAGTGTTTCTATTGGTCTAGAGAGCCCAAATCCACCTTTTTTTTTTTATGTCCTGTTAATACACATACACCCGACGTTTTTGTGTCTGAACAGCGCCCCCATAGGTTGTGTAATGCTACTGCATGTTCATACACAAGCTCATGAATATTCACACACAGTGTATGTTTTGAAGCACCTGATTGGCTGGGTGTCAGAGTCCTGTTAATGCACATACATGTTTTTATGAACATTTCAATGACATAGCATTTTGGGTGAATAACGTTAGTCATAAACACTCTTCAGGGGTCTGCCATTATAATAGCAACACCACAGGCCCCATGTGGCCCCCAGGGGCCCCTGGCTGCCATAAGCACACCGTTGCTCCGATCCACACTAAACTTGGCACACACACCGTTCAGGGGTCTGCCATTATAATAGCAACACCAAGGGCCCCATGTGGCCCCCAGGGGCCCCTGGCTGCCACAGGCACACCGTTGCTCTGATCCACACTAAACTTGATTGTACAAACACCGTTCTGGGGGTCTGCCATTATAATAGCAACACCACAGGCCCCACGTGGCCCCCAGGGGCCCCTGGCTGCCACAGGCATACCGTTGCTCCGATCCACACTAAACTTGGCACAAACACCGTTCAGGGGTCTACCATTATAATAGCAACACAAGGGGCCCAATGTGGCCCCCGGGTGCCCCTGGCTGACACAGGCACACCGTTGCTCCGATCCGCACTAAACTTGATTGCACAAACACCGTTCAGGGGTCGGCCATTATAATAGCAACACAAGGGGCCCAATGTGGCCCCCAGGGGCCCCTGGCTGCCACAGGCATACCATTGCTCCGATCCACACTAAACTTGATTGAACAAACACCGTTCAGGGGTCGGCCATTATAATAGCAACACAAGGGGCCCAATGTGGCTCCCAGGGGCCCCTGGCTGCCACAGGCACACCGTTGCTCCAATCCACACTAAACTTGGCATAAACACTGTTCAGGGGTCTACCATGTTGGTGGTTTGCCACACCATGGGCCTGCAACATGATTTGCATAACATACAGACAATGTTTCTTAATTATACAAATTTAACCAGATATTGCAATTGTTGTATTGTTATTTTGTGTAATAATTAATCAAAACGTCCCAAAAAATCACGTTTATATTAATGTCCATTTTCCAAGTTTGCCAACATTTTAGCTCACTCCAAGGAGGCTATGCATATTTTACAAACCACTCATCCAATTGACTGTACATTTTGTGGTTCTTACATGTTTCTATTTTTTATTAATGAATTGCATTTGTTTTCTTAATGAAAATCTTGGCCGGATTTAAAAGGCATTTTTAGAATCGGCCCCAGGCCTAAATGGATTAATGCAGTGGTTCTCAACCTTTTCAGGACACAACCCCCTAAATTAATAATAATAGCAGATCTACATGCTCACGAGGATGTAGATTGGCTATTTTCACAATTTCTGCATAATATTTGTCAATTTGGCCAATGTTTAATTTAAACTGTCACTCTAGAGGTATTAGAAAGTACTTAAACTGTCACTTTAAAAATGTGTAGCTATACAAGTGATGACCATGGTAATCAAATGGCTATTCGCATAACAGGTTTACCAGGCAGGCAGTGAGTGGTGGGCTTGCACATACCCCCCTATTCATATGGATAGGCTACTTTAACACCTACTGTAGGTTTCCAGCGGTGACTGTATGTGCATTGTGCGTGTCTCAGGCTACCTGGCTCCATTACTGTGATAGATGAGATTTGTTCAAAGCAAACTTTTAGTTAGCACGCACACATCTAAAGGCGCTCGTGCATGTGACGTCAATAAATGACCGTCCGCCCTGAAAAGAAAACCCCAAAGCTAGTCTGGGATCACTTCACTTTACGGGGTTTGATCCGGTCGGGAGCGGAAACCACTTTACGTCATGTTGTACTTTGGCCGGAACTATCAACCGGATTCAGTTTTAACCCAAAATATTCCCCTGCGCCCAAGGATATACTTTTACGGCCGACCTAATAAACACCTTGATGAGGCGTAGTTTTGCTTTCGAAAAATTAGTTTGGTATGTGCATCTTTTAATCCAACTCGTAGCGACTGGCAAGACTACGTAGGCTACTCCAGCATTTTAAAAGGGATTGGGGAAACAAACGGGGGGAACTAAATCAAAGCGACGCCGCTTCTTCTAGTGGTTTCCGCGCTTTAGGCGGAAACCAAACGGTCTGTTGTGAACGAACACCAGGCTCTCTCCCGGGAGAAAGCCTGGTAGGCGAGGTTACCCCAAAGCACCACTGGTAGCAGCTCTGCACAGTCATGTATGCTGATCAGCGTAGCTCCTATATACAGTATCACATGACCACATCATGACCATGACATCATGTACAGTACATATGAGTTTAAGTTAACTCCGACATACAGGAGTAGGCAGGCACCCAGGCACCATTTTTACCCTTGGGTAAAAATGCTAATTAAGTTCAAGCCTACAGATCATTTTGGTCACTTTATCATCTAATCAGGCTTTTATGAACACCCTGAACAGTTTTTAATATTTATATATTTGATGTAAATGTTATCTTTCCCCCCAGGCTCAGGGCCTCTCCACATACACACCCATTGTAACTTCAAACTTCATTAAAAACACACACTATTTTTTTCTGGTGACTCATACTACCCTCCTAATACGTGAGCAGGCCGTGTTTTCTCAATAACCCTTTTCATTTATTTTTAATAATTCTTTGGGAAAATTTGAAAAATTAAAATTATTACTAATAAATTAAAAATTGTATCGAAAAAAAACATGGCCTGCTCATGTATTAGGAGGGTAGTATTAGTCACCAGAAAAAAATATAATGGAGTTTGAAGTTACAATGGGTGTGTGTGGGGAGAGGCCCTGAGCCTGGGGAGGCAGACCCATGCAAGGCAGAGTTTTTTTAAATGGAATATCCCTTTAAATCCCGATACTGATTCTAGAATTATTCCTCTACACAGTATTACACAGTATAGGCAAAATTCTTGTGTTACGAATTGTGTGTACATCTTGTAGATCAGTGACTTCACTAGCCTTCAGATACAGTATATGACACCAAAGTAGCTTACTACAATTCTAAGGTCAAATTATTCTAAATAAGCTTGTGACCTTGACCTTTTATCACTGAACTGTACTGTCTGTACTGTACTGTCTGTACTTTTACTGTACTGTAAAAACAGTGCAGTAAAAGTTTGTTTATCGGTGATGACACTGATTGACAAATTGTAGCATTCCCTGTGGGATCATAAAGCACCAAATAGAGTGTCTCGTTTGGCTTGAATAAAGCATAGCCTTATTAGCCTACTACCAAGGTTGTCCCGAATATGCCATTTCCTCATATGTGACACAATGTTACTATAGTCCGGCCAGTTTGTGCAGTATTTTGATGGAATCGCGCACTTTTTTGCCTGAAATGCTCGGACTACAATCAGTCTAACCTGCTTGATTCCTCCAGACTCAAATCTAATCCTCATCTCCTTGCTTGAGGGAGCAGGGATTTAAAGTTCCTTGAAGTACACAAGTTCCTTGAAGTACACAATAAAGAGGAGCTCAAGTGGGACACAACGCACGTGAGGATAAAGAATTTGCAACTATATTGCTTTTATCGCCTGAAGAGGTTCGGAGTCTAGGCTACTGCATCCTCAGGCTGGACTACAATAGCTCCATTGAGAGTGTTCTGTCACACCTGGATTCGCCCACGAGAATTATTAAAGTTATATCACTGGATTGATCCAGACAGACAAACAGTCTTTTAATTATATAAAAGAAAATAATGTGTGAATTAAATCAAACAAGCCACCTGTCCTGTTCTCTGATTGGCTGTAGCACGTCTCTACTCTCAGTGCTGTCACAACCCATGTTAGGCTTTTAGGTTATAGGACGGCAAAAGGATCATCTGGGCTAGCATGTTGCATTGTGAACCGGGCTTAAGAAATCTGTTATACAATCCGGGATGAGGTGCGTGTGTGCGCGTGTGCGTGGGTGCATCCGGCAGTGGTAGGTCACGTCAGACAGTGGGTAGGTAGGAGTCTATGGCATCTCAGTGATGTCATGATGACTCAGACATGCAACAAAGCGGTCATATATCTGCACAAAAAGGGGTAAATTGCCCCCATTGATTACGGAAGGGTACTTTAGAAATCTGAAGATACCCTTACACTTAAACCTTATGCTGTATGTTTACTGTTCAGAGAGAAAGCAATGGTGCACAGTCATTTAGATAATCATCTGGGGACCCCCTCCCCAAAATAATTCCCTGACCCAGAGGTTGAGAACCACTGCTTTAACTAACCAGAACAAAAAAATAAGCCATGTGCATAGATTACACAGATTATGAGTTCCATTTGGTTCCATTTGTATATAGTCACTAGTAAGACTACCCTAAGCATAAAGTAACACGTAGGATTTACTTTCACACATATTCACAGTATTTAAAGCCTTGCCTTGTACAGACTGCATACAAACAAACCAACTGACTGTGGGGGGAGGGGCAGCTTCTCACTCACACAGTTTTGAGTGAGTGCAGTGAGGGAGATGGGGGATGGGCAGGCAGCACAGGTGAATTTGATCAGTGGCTGATTGCATTGCAAGCTAGTAATCAGCAAGTGGGCTACAGTGGAAAGAATGAGTGAAAGGGTTTCCCTGCACAAGGTGAAATCTTTGAAAAGAGTGAAGGAGAGCTTAACTCAAATTGGTTAACAATCGGCAGACAAACAGGCAGGCAGGCAGGCAGATAGACAGACAGACAGACAGACAGACAGACAGACAGACAGACAGACAGACAGACAGACAGACAGACAGATAATGTTAATTTAACCTTGCATCATGAGACTTAGTGTTCATTTGGTTCCATTTGTACTGTCAGAGCAGTGTAGATGTTGTTGACTAAAACTATGACGAAAAGTATTTGTCGATTGCATTTCTTTCACTGACAAAAACTAAATAAAAACTAAGCTGTGATGACTAAAACTAAGACTAATTATATTGACAATTTCGTCAACAAAATCAAAACTAGACTAAAACGTTAGGGAGGGACTAGTGGAGTAGAGAGTCATTTTATGTTTGGTTGTTCTCAAGTGTTGCGTGCTGAAAATAGCAGATCTACAAGCTCACAACGTGTCGCGCAACGCGTTGTGAGCTTGTAGATCTGCTATTTTCAGCACACAACCAAGTGTAAAATCACTCATTACGATGCCATCAAGGCCTGCCAAAATACATTTTAGTTGACTAAATGAACTGTAGATTTAGTCGCCTAAAAATGTATGATATTTAGTCGACTAAAATTAGACTAAAACTAAAACTCTTCAGGTCACTAAATTATGACTAAAATTAAATGACATTTTATTCAAAACTAAATCAAAATTTGTTGTCAAAAACAACAGTGTCAGAGTCCCTGGGCCTGAACAGTGGTTCTCAAAGTGGATTCCAACCTGGAATTCACTTTGAGAACCACTGTGTGAACAGAATATGAACATTTTTACATAACAGCATGGTAGCAATATCAGAATAATGATAGTTGACAAAGTAACCATCTTGGTGGTGCCGGTGGTGATAACATTAATATCCAAAGAAAACATTTGCCTTGTCATGGCATGTTCGGGGACATCATGAGCATTTAGCAATACAAAAGATTTGCATTCATTCAACCTTTATTTAATTTCTCGAAAAGATCAATTCAGGGAGATCCTCATTTACTACTTTATTGAAAATAGATGTTTTGATTTATGTAAATGTGGGGGTTTCTGGACTAACGCTGGTATTAAACATAATTCTGGAAAAAGTAGCCTATTTATACATTTGCAGGCAACTGAATAATGGGGATGCAGTAACGCACTGTAGCTTATGAGATACTGCAAATCAATTATCAAATTATAATTGCCATAATTATTCCTTGCAGCTACAAAAATGATGTCATACAACATGTAACACAACATTAAAGTAGGGCTGGGTGATAAATCTCAGACCTGACTTTCTTTTTTTTTAAGATTAGTTTTTTGGGCTTTTTATGCCTTTATTTGTTAGGATAGTAGACAGACAGGAAATGGGGAGAGAGATGGGGAATGACATGTGGCAAAGGTCGTCCGGATCGGGAATCGAACCGGCGACCTGCATACCTAGACTTGTGGATCTGCTATATTTTAAAGATTCACTTAATTTTTCTTCCTGTGCATTTACCCGCTGGAAAAAACAATGTCATTGCTTAATTGCAGTGCACTTAAAACTGACCCAAAAACAACAAATGTATCGATAATTTATACCTACAATCGACAGGCTGCAGTCTAAGGCAGATTTTGGTTTCGGAAAATGATTTGAAAAATGCTCCCTTCAAATGTTCTGGGTAGCTATAATCATTGTAGCAGGTCCCCCAGCAGCAACGTTTCACCATGGCCGTAATAATGTAATATAAATGTTTTTGATATTAATTTGCCTATATACCAGTAAGACTCCCTAATCGGGTCACATTTATGATCGGCTACTTTTGACTATTTTCCCATATTTTTTTCCCAGGGGGTCCGTGGGGAGCCCAGGCGGTGGCTGGGCCCCTGGGTACCCCCTGGGTGCTGGCCCCGTCTCTCCCGGTCGATGGGGGGCCAAGGTACGGGCTTTTTAGCGGGTTATGGGAGCCAACTTTGGGTGGAAGTGTTTTGCTACGCTGTCGTCCAATCCTCACAGTTAGGGAGAGGGCTTTGCGACAGATCAATCATGCAGTAATCATGCAGATCTACAAGCTCGCAGCACGAAGCATTGTGAGCTTGTAGATCGTCTATTTTTTGGCAAAGAGATTTGGTAGAGAGTGAAAAACTACTGTATCAAGTACATATATTATGTACCTTTTACCAATTATAGAGGGTTTAAATAGTACTGGATATGCAGCTCGGCAAATAAAAGGTGAATTGATCCCAGTGTATGACAGAGGATGATATCACGATAAATTAAATCTCCACAATATGATTATTTTGAGTGTTTTTTATCACGATAAACGATAATATCGTATATTGTCCCATCCCTACGGTCTGAGGTGCTTTGGCGGTCTTCCCCGAATTTTGTCTGATTACAGCGGGGCAGGGCTACATTCCTGTGTCCTACAAAAAATAAATGTTGAACCTTGTTCATGATTGGTGTGTTTTTCAGCTATAGTTTTTGGTCTTATAACCCTTCCAGTAAATCTCTTATGAAAATCTCTAAAGAAGTCAAGAATAACAGACGAGCTGTAAAGTTAACTTCACAAAGCTTAAGTCTATTGACCCCTCAGTCATGACATTTTCAATGTCCCCCTTCGACCAAGATGGATGAAAATGCTAGTTTGTTCACTGCAGAACTTTATTAACAGTAGCTCAACATTGAAGATGTTGAAATCACATCTCTCAGCCTGTTCTCAGGCCTGCTAAGTCACACACAGTAGTCATATTGCATTGAATTGTAGTTTACCATCTCAGTGGCACCAACAACACTTAGTTAGTGAGCTTTGTATCGATGTCATTCCAGTCCTGCATGTTTACTGGCTTATATTCCACTTGTATGGTTGATCCTGAGGGCAAGTCAGGTGTTGAAACAGTAACACACCACTGTAGGCAAGAGACATTGACCGAAGTGCTGTACATGGTGCATAAATGACAAACAGGCCTACCAGTAAGACTCCCTAATCGGGAGATAAGCGACCGTCAGGTCACATGTATACACAAAGACGGATGTAACTGGCATTGGTTCCTAGTTGTGTGGACAATGTATAGTTTTGGTTGGCTCAGAGAATGTGGGGTGTACCGATTTTCGTGATTTTAGGGCAAAATTTGTAGGAGCAGTGTCAAAAAATGTGTTTGAAAAAATCGGCCTGATGGGGGCGCTATATGGGACAGATCCATGTTGATGACATGAGTGTAGACATACTGTGTAGCGATTTGCGCAGGAAAATTAAGGAACATTAAAAGCCAGCGAAAAAACAAATGTGTCTTAGGAAGAGATTTAAAAACATCAATAGAATGCCTTGTTTGTGTTTAGCTATGTCACATTTAATCACATTTGACCCTTAAATACCCTGCAGTGACATATTTTCATGTGTTTAATTGCAGCTGTCCTGTTAATGTAGTTAGTCCTGTTAATTCACATGGGCGGAGCTTAGAACCTAATTATCTAATGTCCTCCTAATGTAGGATTTTGTCAGATTGTTAAAACTTGAGTTGTGTTGAGTTTATTCAACTTTTGAAGTGAAATATGTGTTCTATGGCTCAAAATAGATTTTTTGACATGCTCCACATATTAGTAAAGCAAGTGGAAAGTGGTGTCCTGCTAATGTTGTAAACCGCAGGTTTGAGCTAAAGGGTCCTGCTAAACCACATCTACCAGTATATGTGTGTGTGTGTGTGTGTGTGTGTGTGTGTGTGTGTGTGTGTGTGTGTGTGTGTGTGTGTGTGTGTGTGTGTGTGCGCGCGCGCGTGTCTGTCTCTTATCATTGCATACACGTCGTTGTCTCTTTACCTTGTCGTCCTGGGAGTCAGGCTGCAGCAGGCTGTGCTGCTGGATGGCCATAGGGGGCGGTAGAGGGACGGCGTCCGCTCCCTCCTCGCCCTCCTCCTCCCCACAGCTCTGCATGCCAGACGACGAGGACTTGGAGAGGGTCCCGCTGCTTAGACCCTCGTTACGCATGCGCTGAGAGACAGAGAGAGAGAGAAATAACGTTAACAAAGTCGATGTTGAACATACATATTGTAAACCAGTCAATCGGTCAAGCTTTGACCGATGTCAGATGTATGGGGACACATTTGGAGAGTCCGAGCCTACAGTTTACAGATTTTTTAAGTGCAAAATCAATTGTAATCAATTTGAAAAACGTTTTCTTTTTTTTCAAACTTTCATCAATTGTTCACCAGTATTGACATGCCCTAAATAGGGATGCCAGTTTGAAAACCCTAATTGCTTATAGGCTATAATATATCAAGTATCAAGGACAATGAGCACATGCTACAATGCTATAATGCAGTGGTTCGCAAAGTGGGGTCCAGGGACTCTCTGTGTTCCTTGAGGTGGTTCCAAAAATCTGGTCTGCAATTCTGAGAATGTACAAATGGATCCAAAATGACCCTTACAGAGTCAATGTGGTTCAATGTGTACACTCTCAGAGTTACGGGGTCATTTTAAATGAAAAGGATGAGAGGAGAACCACGGCTATGAGGGATCCCTCACCTCCTCCAGGGTTTCGTCCTGTGGCGTGGCAGCGTTGTCGTCAGAGTCCTTCTGCGAGCCGTGCGTGGCGTCGGCGTTCTTCCTGGCATCCTGGCGGTTCTTCTTGTGCTTGTGGGCCAGCTTCTTGACGTGGCCGTCCGCCTTGCCGGAGCTGAGCCGCCGCACTGGGCTGGTCAGCCACTTCCTCAGGGTGTTCCCTGGACGCTTGGGCCCTGGAGAGCTGTGAGGGCCCAGGGTGTGGCTGGAGCCCGGCTGCAGGGCGTCGTTACTGGACACGGACAGGGTGTCTGGAAGTGGGGGAATGGGAGAGATACAAGAACGTTCATAAATGTGTCAAGTGATTGTTTGGAATGCGAGTATTGGTGCTGGTTCTTTTCATCGTCATAAAAGGAGGCAGAATTCTAAATGGGTCACCGTCATGTTTCTACAGACAGAATGACATTTGGTAGTCTTATGGAAACCGTTTTAGAATCCTTAATACAACTTCCACTGTATGAATCTTTGGACTGTGAGAGTGCAGCAACGCTATTCAAAATGTCTCCATCTGTGTGTGTGTGTGTGTGTGTGTGTGTGTGTGTGTGTGTGTGTGTGTGTGTGTGTGTGTGTGTGTGTGTGTGTGTGTGTGTGTGTGTGTGTGTGTGCGTGCGTGCGTGTGTGTCCATTCCCTGTGCCTTTCGTGCTGAATTGTGCTTCAAACTATAGATGGCGTTCAAAGCGAACAGGCTGTTGCTAATTTGAAAATCATGGCCCACAGTATTATGTAAAACTTAACTTGCATAAGCTGTTCTCCCTTGGGAGTGTGTGTGTGTGTGTGTGTGTGTGTGTGTGTGTGTGTGTGTGTGTGTGTGTGTGTGTGTGTGTGTGTGTGTGTGTGTGCGTGTGCGTGTGCGTGTGCGTGTGCGTGTGTGCATGTGTCTACATGCATGTTATCTGAATAAGCCGCACTGGTCTCCCCACCACAGTGGTGGCAGCTCCTTGGGGAGACTGTAGGAGGGAGCTGAATCTGCAGGCTGTTATAGATGGATTGCCAAATGTGTATACATACATATGGTATGGGTATAGAGGGAAGATGCATGGATGGATCAAGTCTGAAAACCTCTCGGAATGATCCACCTCATCTCAACTTGAAACCTACTGTACCGCCACATCGCTCTTTCTTCCCTTCCTTGCTGCCATCCTACAGTACATAGAGTAATGTCGTTTTGTATCCCCTTCCTTGACGTGGCCACCAATCAACTGGATTTCCTGCAGCAACATTTATTCATGGCACTTCGGTCATCCACAAGAAGCGACAGACAAGGGCGCTCGCTTTGGAATCGCAAGGGTGCCCGGGATCGCAAGGGTTCGATCCCGGGCACCGCCTACTCAGCGCATGAGCAGTACGGAATGTGTAACTCAGATGAACTGGGAGACTGACAGCCAGTGTAGCACCACAACTCTGCAAAACCTCTCCAGGGTTTAGCGCCTTGGGACACAGACACCCTTGTTGCTCGATACCACTTCAACCTATTACTTACTTTGAGTAAGCCGCAAATGGCACTGACAGACACCCAAGCTCTCTGAAGTGCTTTGTGAGGATGATGATGTCACAGTCGTGAACTGGAGTTCAGTTGTGTCTTGTCACATTGTGCACATTCAAGACTTTTCACCTCGCACAAAATGGTCAGAGTTCAAAGACGGGTCACAGCATGTTTCCGCGCTAAAATAGCCTGCCTGCTAAAGTGGGGGCGTGGAGGGGATAAAAACCTGGACATGCTACTGGGGCTCGTTTCAGAATAACATACTGCTCCAGTGGGCAAATGCAAGCCTGTGTCCATTAGGAATTTGAATAAATCAATACTGTTTCATATTTGTGTCATATGTCTTCGTATGATACACCTGATCAGAATTGGATTATAAGGGTCTTGGAATGAGGTCTGGCGGAGCCTGTTTCACTTCTCTTTTGGAAGCGGAGAGAGTGAATGAGCTCTCATGGGATGATGTTCTCATGCTGCAGAACGGCAAATGATTTCCAGAAGGAGCATGCCTGCAAAAACAAGTGCATCTGTATGGTGCTACAAGCTGCCATTAAAGGAGCAGTGCAGCGTTTTAGACTCTGCCCTACATTTGACCGTTCACCCACTTTTATACAAGCTTTTTGGAATCTGCTTAAAGTAAGCCTCCCCTCCAAAACAAATGGAAAAAGAGATTACCTTCACCCCAGTATACAGTTCCCTGGACATTTGCATTTAAATAGAGGATTATATAAATTTATACATTTAGGATTATCCTGCAATGCGGCCAAAATGTACACCGATCTGCCTTCATATGTACAGTACACTGCTGTTACCTCTCTGTGGACAAAATGTATTTATCTCATCCCATACTGTGTTTTTCTCCAATGAAAAAAGATGTTTCAAAAGGAAACTGTATTCCTTCTTTCTTCTGTCTTTATTGCATTTTCCTTCTGTCACAGTGTGCAAAGCAGCCACCAATTTCACTCAGTGGATAGTCCAATGCTAACCCTCATGTTACCTGACCAGCCATAAAACTAGACTACGTCACCAGTGGTGCATGTAAACCTATATGCTCACCCCACAGCAGTCTGTGCTGAGAAAGGGAGGAAATTGTTCAGTTCAGTGTTTAGTAAAGGTGTGTGTGATCTCTGGACTGTTCAGTGAAATCAGAGCTACTATAGCTTTATGTACAGTACTTGAGTAGATGATTTCTGTTTAATACCTACCCCCTTTGTGAAGCAATGTACAACTTACTTTGTTGAGTTATTTGACAAACCTTGTTTGGAGTGCTTGTTTGTGGCAAGATGTCACGCTATAGGAGTGCTAACTTCCGTTGCAGCTGACTGTGAAGCAAATGTTCTATAAACTAACATTTTAAGATGGAAACCTTTATGTTACAGTATGTCCTCTGTAGTACAGAGCTATTGCATCTCAAATAATGTACATTTACTGCACTTGAAATTCACAGGGAAGTGGCATCTGTTAAATATTAAGGACCAAACATTACAAACTACGTGTCTATGGTTGGATGACTTTATGTGACCCCATAGGGCAATTTCCCATAAATGGCAGGCATGGAAATTCCCTCTGCCCATTGAAATTACACAGCACTAAAATGTATAGATGTTGTGGCGTGCCTGTCTGCCTGTTCTTGCGTGAGCACACCTGCGTGGGTGCGTGTGTATCAGTTGTTGAGTCTTTGGGAAAGTTATGTTTTACTGCGCCGTGCTGATATAAAGCATGTGTTCCCACATTGCATGCGGAGAAAGAAAGAAAAGATGTTTTTCCACGAAAGAAAAACATCTCCCACATAATGCCCTGCAAGTGTCCTCTCTGACTGCGGGGATTTATCCCAGCATCATTACACAGGGAGAAAACCAGGCTTTTCAGACGAGAGATCTATACACACAGTAACCAGCGCCTCCTGAATGATAGCAGTTTGGCGATGTGGTGGATATTTACACGACACTGCCCACACAACCCTGCTGCATGGATGTCTTTACACCCACCCAGGGGTACTATCACTTGAAGAGGTCATCAGGGTTCCCACACATCTTTACCAATTTATTTCCAAAACTTTTCCAGAATATTTAACCCGATTTCCAGGACTATATAACAATAATTCAGCTCAATAACGAGTCGCTTACTCCTATGCGCAATGCCCAAAGACAAGTAGTAGTGTATGCCAGTGGTTCCCAACCTTTTCAGGCCGTGATCGCCGAAATAATTATATTTGAACTGGGGACCCGGCACCCTGACGAGCACTAAGAATTTTATTGTGAAAATAGCCGATCTACATGCTCACAACGCCTCGCATTGCGAGGCGTTGTGAGCATGTAGATCTGCTATTTTCACAATTTCTGCCTCTAATATTTGACAATTTGACCAATGTTTAATTTGTCATTTCAGAGGTATTAACAAAATCAATAACCAATGCATAGCTATTTTTTCCAGGACCTTCCAGGACCCTTGATCAATTCCCAAACTTTTCCAGTACTGGAAAAAGTTGTTTCAAATGTCAAAATATTTCCAGGAATTTCATGACCGTGTCATGGGCAGCACCGGAGAGAACCTATCTCGTTGTCCTGTGATTCATTCAAAGCCAGAGAGAAAGTCAAGACACTTTCTTTCTGCCCTGACCAGACCCTGCATAGCCAGTGCAGGGTGTTTCGCAGCACAGGGAGACTTGCTCCCAGCGTGTTGAACAAACACGAGAGAAGCCATAAACATGCAGAGGTCAGGTATTCTCATGTGGAAGCAAACAGAGCATGGTTCCTACAGACGTGACTGGAGTCATGCTGGAGGCTGGGCTACTACACCAGTAGACAGATGTTTTGCACCGCTGTTTCCCCATTTGTGGGGCACGGACCAATTTGTATGAGTTACAACTCCAGTAAGAATCCATTTATTTTCCTCAATTTAAAACAAAATATATGTATATTTCAAAAGATTTAAAAAATAAATAAAAGAATAAAAACATTACACATCTAGTAATAATAATTAAGAAGTAGTGAAAATAGCCAATCTACAATTTGTGCCGCGTTGTGCGCTTGTAGATCTGCTACTTGGGTCCCAACTACTCTGCTACTTGGGTCTGCTACTTGGGTCCCAACTACTCTGCTACTTGGGTCTGCTACTTGGGTCCCAACTACTATGCTACTTGGGTCTGCTACTTGGGTCCCAACTACTCTGCTACTTGGGTCTGCTACTTGGGTCCCAGAGAAACGCCTCTTTTGGGTCTCGACCTGAAAAGTTTGGGAACCACTGTTTTAAACTGTTGAGTGAGAGGATGAGGGAGTGAGAGTTACTTATTTTCCATTTGTAATGAACTAAATACCATGCAGTCAAATCAAACTAACACACGGCACTGCATCATCTTAGCTGTAGATTTGCTCTTATAATTATTATGGAAGCAAAAAGTATGGGAATCACGTGGACCAATTGGAAATGGTGTCCAGAGAATCAATGTTCTCTGGGCTGGCAGTAGTGATCTTGTTAATGGAGAGGTGTAAAGGGGGTCAACAACCTCCACAATCTCCTACCTTGTAAAATAAGACTACATTTTGTACATTGTATGCAGGTGCATGCATTGGTAACACATACATCTGCACACACGCACACACAGAGATGCAGTCTGTGTTCTTTGCCCTGTGGTGTGTCTTTAATCAAGAAGACACTTCACCTTTTAACACTCATGTTAAAGGTGTTAAAGGTCACTACTGTCACATGGGTGACAGTAGTAGAGTAAGTAATTGTCATGTACCTCCAGAACTACACACAGCAAGGATTTCAGTTGTTAGATGTAGTCTTGTTGAGGTCTACAGCATTCATAGCACTGTTTCACTTTTATTATTTACAATATATGTGTCATTTTGGAGTGAGACTTCATGAGTATTCTGTACATAATCTTACTCATACGCATTACACATCATGTGTGAAGTTAGGGTTGTACTACACTTCAGAAAGGTTGATCTACAGTATGTGGGCAAAATACCAGTGCCCAGCAGGGCATCTAACCAGTGTCTAATTGGCAGACTGATGTCTCACAGTGTCCTAATTGGTTATAAAGTGTCTGGTTGCCTTCCCGGCTGGCTTATCAGCAGACTCAGCAGGGTGCCTTACTGCCCAGATGACTGTGACAGCAGCCACAGGACAGGGGACACACACAAATACACAACCCACTCATCGCGTGCTCAAGCTTGCAAGCTCTCGCCCCTACACTCACACCCAAGACCAAACAGCTACTTAACTGCAAGACCTTAAACTCAGTACTTGGCCGTCCCATCAACATCATAGTGTCTTCTCTCCACTACCCTGTTAGCTGATATCCTCCGGGACATTCCAACAATCCTATTTTAAACAGATGCGTGCTACTGTTTCTTCAGATGTTGTCTATTACATCCACCCACCACAGCCAACCTTGTCACAGTTTAATTCATGCCAAACCAAATGCACTGTTGTAAACATGCTAGATTTACAACTCTGGGTGCCTCTGCCCTATGGTCAGTGCCTCAGAAGGGGGGGGGGGGGGAGGGGGAGGTTGTTCTAGAATTGTACCAGCGGTGTTCCACAGAGGCATGCCTGGGATTCCAGAGGTGACACATTGGGGGGCATTTCCTGGTGTGACTGTGTCTTCCTTTGGAGAGGGAAGCAAACATACACAAATGCACACAATTCAGGTTGATGTGTCTGGTGACGCACAGAGGGGGGCTTCAGTGTGTGGGAAAGCCCCAGGGGGGATGCTAGTCAATCTTGATGCAGTCCGAGTTAAGAAGGGTATGGTGGAGGAATACAGAACTAAGATGAGGCCAGTATGTCGTTATAACGACCCAAGATGATGTTATTACAACATAAACATGTCGTTATAACGACACAAGATGACGTCATTACAACATAAACATGTCGTCATTATGACATAAGACGTCGTTATTACACCATAAACATGTCGTAATAACATAGCCACATACCCACGCGGCAGCAATGAGCCGCTGTAAAAATAAATGTATTTAAATTGGGTTTAATGTTTTTGACTGTGAGACAACCAAAATAGGTTGGTGTGTCCATCCATCACATAACATCTTTGGTTAGATGCTGGCTCAGGTTCCTCTGTTGAGCTTAATGTGGATTGTGGACCCTTTTTTATTCTGCTCCATTATTTTCTCCTCTCCTTGGGGTCTAGTCTGTCATGAACACCCTTCTGGCCATCTGTCCGCCACCAATCTGACCCAGTAGACTCCATAATCTAGTCACTCTCAATCCAGACCAGTCAATCCCATTATAGCGTGCTCCCAGAATTACTTCCATTCGTAATACCTCCCGATAATCCACCTTTGATCAATGCACATCCATAAGCCAGCCTTAAAATAATAGGTCGGCATTTGATTTGATTTTAAATCTACAGTGGACAAAGACATACAGAGATAGATCTTTTTCTGACACTGGCTCTTGAAGAACGGTCCATTGCATTGTGTTGTGTTACAGTACTTAGTTGTCACCGATAAAACAAATAACTGTTTTGACAACTCTTTTTTTCTTCTCCACCATCACTCAAGTACAATGAAAGTGTAAACATGTTGTCTTCATGTATTACACTCTCCCAAGAAAAACATGCTACAGTCTGTATACAGTATAGTATTAGTATGTTGAATATCCAAGTGAGACAAAACAATTCAGCACAGTGGGAACTGGAGCACTCAAACCACATGAACCCCTTTCTCATTCCTATCTTTTATTGCTTTTTGCAATATCTAATAAAAAAATATAAAAGCTATGAAATACAAGCCTTGAGAATGATAAATGCTGCACGTCATTCTCTCTGAGACAAAGACCCTTAAAAAACAAAACAAAACAAAACAAAACAAAAACACTGTGCATTCTCCCATACAAGATCACACCTCGGAAAAGAATCAGAAAAAAAGTATACAGTAAAGTCTCATGAACATAATCCTCACTTTAGAATGGGAGATACTAGAGTATGTTCATATGCAGAAAGTATCCGGTTCAACTGCATACAAATAACCCCCAACACTCACGTTACACATAACATAGTACATACCCAGGTCCAGTAGCCAGACCTTGCAGTTGTCGGAGTGTCCGCCTCGAGATGAATCCATGTGACAGAGTTGACTGAGAGTCACCAGGGACTGGATTCCATGGGCCATGTCACCCCCAAATATCAAGCCTCATCTACCACCACCTCCTCCCACATTCACTGCATTGCCTCACAACACATTGAGTTAACGGCACACAAGTAATGATCTCGACAGTCAGAAACTGCACACGGAGGTTTTAGAGAGAGTGATTGTATATTGTCATGCATGCAGTGAAGAGTTAAGTCAACTGCAGCGTTAGTGTTGCTCTCTCTCTCTCTCTCTCTCTCTCTCTTTCTCTCTCTCTCTCTCTCTCTCTCTCTCTCTCTCTCTCTCTCTCTCTCACACCCTCCTCCCTCCTTCCTTACTGAGTGGGCTGCTGTGAGGGTATTGGGCAAGCCTCCACTGTGCCTCCGCTGTTCTGAAGGAACCTTTGGAGACACGCACACACACGCACACACACACACACACACACACACACACACACACACACACACACACACACACACACACACACACACACACACACACACACACACACACACACACACACTTCTACCGTATTACCCTTTGTAGAAGCACCCGCTGACTTTGTGTGGGAAGATGCATATTTTACAGGCATTTGGAGGCATACAAGTATGTATTTTTCCTTATTCTAGACTTTGTTTTGAAAATAAATAGAATTGAGCCGAGTGAGAAAAAAATGTTCAGTGCTCAAATGTCATATTGTCTTTGTTATCGCTTAGATACAGGTTCTTGTCAGTAATATCTCCAGTAATATCCTCTCTGCATTCTCTACTGAATGCACAATAGGCTTTTCCATAGGTGTGACTGGTGTGCTCTTTATACTTATAATTTCATGCAGCGTATTTCATAAAAGATCCCAGTCTCAGCACTCCACGTGACAAGTCCCCTGTGGACACTGTACAGGCCACTACAGGAGGAGTTAAACAGGCTACACATACTGTACAAAGATCTCCCTGTTAAAATATGTGTGTTCCCTATTAGTCAAGCTCCCTGGCTCTGACCAAAAACACTGTTTCCTGTAAGAGTGTAGGCATATAGACTATACAGTACACACAACACGCCATCTCCTATAGAGATGTATTATCAAGCATGCCATCACTTATATCATTGCATCAATATAATGGGTTCAGAAAAAGAGGCATTCACTGCAAAAATGGCTAATTTGGCAAAATGGCTATGTCGGCAGGGAGGGAGCTGTTCAAGAAGCACACACTCAGTTCCACTAATCTAATTGCACAAGTGTTTACCATTTTGATGGGAGTCACCTCAACCTGATTTTCCAAGGAATCTGCAGAAGGTTTCACTTTTGATCATCACAGGATCCCTTGTTCTTGCACCCAGACACATGCATTGCACATGTGCACATGCATGCGTGTGCGTACATGAACACACGCACACACACATAGGACCTGACAGGTCAATTCTCTGTCAAATCTTTAAAGTCACTGAGGTTAAAGTGTCTTGTTAACTCAACTGAGCAGAACACTCTGAATAGAGCGTCACCTGTTGTGAGGTCTGCCACCCAGTTGTAGGTAGCTTTTTATAGCATCACATTAGCTTTATACAGTATTGTGCATGGTGGGACTGCATCTATACTACTAATTTGTTTCTTTTCTTTTTGTGGCTTTGCCTCCAGACAGTCCACTGCCTCCGTCTCTGTCTCACTCTGCCAGTTGCTCAATGCTCAGTGGTGTTTATGTGACACAGCAGGGAAAAGGGAAACTTCCTGGAGACGATGGTGGAAGAAGTACTCGGAATTACGAGGTGTTTGTTCAGTAACTTGAGTCTCCCTGTCTCTCCCGCTCTTTAATAAATATAAAATACATTTTCAGGTCGGGATACCAACTTCGTCCAATCAGAAGAGATAACTCATACAGGATACATGGATAAACAAGTGAAATTGGAATTGATGACACAAGGATTGGCTGAAATTGGCAACCCGACAGAAATGTTACTTTCTGAGCTGGAGAGACGAGGAGACTACTTGATTATTAGTTACGTTCAAAAAGGTTTTGTTTTAACCAAAAAATATCACTACTCTAAGTAATAGTCCTGTATTCAAAACTTTGCTTGAGCAAAATTATTGTTATCAAAATATACTTAAAGTACAAAAAGTAAAAGTACTCACATCACGTTTTAAATAATCAAACCT
>NC_137811.1:47557983-47612983 GCF_963921795.1 Nannobrachium achirus | reverse complement strand
CTATCTGTGTTTTTGGATCGGCAGGTGGCAGCCTCGAGGAAGAAACCTAAAATACAAAGGGAATAAATAACTGCTCATAACAACCACACCAGGGGGTCTAATAAAATACTGTCAACCTCCTAGACACATGAGAACCAGAAAAAGTACAAAACTATGGCACCACCTCTTTAAATTGTCAATTTAGAAATGTGTAGATACCATCTATACACTTAAACTTTATGTTGGTTTGTTTGCTGTTGAGTGAGAAAATCATTTTGCCCAATCAATTATCTGGAGACCCCAAAAAATAATTTGGGGACCCCCTTGGGGCTCCCAACCCACAGGTTGAGAACCACTGGTCTATTGACAGAGATTGCCCTCCCTGTCCAGCTTCCCCATGTGCAAGAAGGCCAACTGTGTTCGTATTAGACTATTAGTACTTCTAATAGTCTTACTAAGTGGCTGGAGGTGACTCATTCACATTCAGAAAATGGAATTCAACGTGACTCAGCTCGCAGAGTTCAAACATGATGCATGGAAAGTCTATGCATCATGCATCATCATAAGACATGCGGGGCCTGACAATAGGCTAGTTTCTACGTCAATCTGGGATAAAACTGCATAAATTGTCAATCATTGACGCATTTGTTTCATATGTTTCTGCACGGTACGTATCCCTGGTGTCCATAGCAATAAGCGCCATCGGGGCCCCTGCAAAGTATGTGTCTGTGAACATGTGCGCTTACTTGTTTGATATATCTGTACTGTTATATCGAAGGACAGATGGTTGTTGTTAGGCCTGACCGTGAGGCTAAGCACGTGAAATGGAAAGCATTCACAAATACAGAGATTTATTTAATAATACTATTAAAACTACTGCAACAACTACTACTACTTAATAATAACTCTTTATTTGTAAAGTACTTTTTTAAGAACAGATTAAAAAGTGCTTTGATTAACAAATAAAGGAACCATCATTCTCACAAAATGAAACAAAATAAAAATCCAACCACCAACACTGTTATAAATGCCAGCCAACTACAAAAATAACATCGACTGCAACATTAGCTACTGTAATATTCTCTCCTGCAAATACCAAGTAGAATCATTCATTCTCAATTTTCCCAATTCTTTCTCGGTTCATTACTTGCCAGCATTTGATGGGATGAGAGGATGGATGTCTTTAAGACAACAAACCTCATGCGGCTTATTATACATTTTCATGACACCAAATGATCTAAGAAATGTAATGATGTTTGAATACACAGTAAAATGTATTATAATGCGTTATAAATGTGGCTACAACGTCATATACAGTAGGCCTGACCTTAATGTGAAGTCTTACCCCAAAAACGTATCATTGAATACAGCACATACCCTTTGATAGAGAGGACAGGTCAGGGAGCTGAGTAGGTGAGCAACAGGACTCGAGCTCCCGTCCTCCTTCATGCTAGAAAACAATCCCCTACAGCAGCACAAGAAGACCGACAACTACACCTACCTAATCCCACACTACTGCAACACCTAAGGTTCACTAGAATGCAAGCTGCTGAACAGTACCAGTTCCATTGAATATGTCCACTGGAAAACGGTCAAAGTTTCTCAGTCTAGTGTCGATCATTTAGAATAATCCACGGTCACTGGAACAGTCAAGTCCACTGGAATAGTCTGCTATAATCCACACAGGACAGCTGACCCTCAATAGTTTCAAACAAGCACTTGTTCAAAGTAGTTCATATCCTTTGGTAGCAACCACCCAAATGTACTCACTGCCAAATAAAATATGCAAGAAGAAATAAAACGATGCACACTGCTCCTCTCTACCTATCTATCAGCAGTTCAACACACTCTCCTGTCTGCCAGACAGACCAGCATCCGAGAGTGGGAGGCTGTTCTTGACAGCACATGAGGCAGTCACCAATCCACACATACACACACACACATGCACGCACGCACGCACGCACACACGCATACACACGCGTAGCTGTCAATGCATCCTGAAAGAGACAGTTCTCACATAGAGCAGTGTGTGCACATACTGTACAGTAGATGTATTGAGTGTGGTGTTCACGTGACTGTCCAAGTTTCCTCATTTAGACATCAATTAGCATCTGCACTTCGAGAGTCCCATTACTGCAATGGCACATACAGGTACACACACGAGCGTGCACGTGTGTGTGTGTGTGTGTGCGTGTGTGTGTGCGTGTGTGTGTGTGTGTGTGTGTGTGTGTGTGTGTGTGTGTGTGTGTGTGTGTGTGTGTGTGTGTGTGTGTGTGTGTGTGTGTGAGTGTGAGTGTGTGTGTGTGTGTGAGTGTGTGAAAGAGGATACACGTGCATGCCTGTTTGTACCTTGTCACTGTCCAGGGTGTTCTGAGAGGTTCGGGAGGCGATGGAGATGGTGTCTGGTTGACTGCTGGCATCTCCCTGGCTGTCCAGTTCCTCCCCATCCCTGTAGGCACATACAGTACCATTAAGTAATATGAACGTTACAGTAGACTAAATCACCCTGACAATCACTACCAATAGGTTTATTTCCCGGTAGATAACGCTGGCAGCATCACATTGGAGCAGTAATATTCATTAATAGCATTTAATTATCCATATCTTATTTTTTGCAGGATATTTATGATATTGCTATTGACTATTACAAATATTATTTCGTAATAGTCTATTTTGTAAAGTATCCACGGGTTGACAAGCTAGACATGGCTAATGTTCTGAACATTTTATTTTACAGTATGTTGTGTAAATAAATATCAATAGATATTCTACCCGGAAATTCGGCTCTACACGTTTGTTTACAAACATTGTGATGGTGTGTGGCGTTAACCTACCGTCGGCCCTTGTGTTTAGCGGTGGTGGCTTTGGGGATGTGGATGGGCTCCTTCAGCGCCCCCCGGAGGTGAATGGTTCGCTCCTGAATCACCTCCCGTATGTGTTTGATCCAGTCCTGCTTGTTCTCAATGCTGGAAGCCTGCACAACACACACACAAAAAATCACACATTCAATTTGTGGTTTTTTCAAGCCCTGAGTGAATGACGTCTCAATTGGTGGCACAGCATGCGGTCCAATCCAGTGACAGCATTGCACTTCTGACACCATGTTTGTTCCCTGTGATCATCATAGAACGTACAGTAATACTGCACACACGTACACATTACACACACGTACGCACGCACAATGCACAACTCCGCCAATTTCCTTTTTAACACATTCCCAGCCACCCCAGAAATGGCTGAGCGCTTATTCTGCCAGGGAATTTCCATTATTTCAGGAATAACGTCGCTCCAATGAACTGCAGAGGCGGATGAGGTATCTAGTGTTTTATATCTACTAGCCCTTACCCGTTCAAAGATATGAGCTCTGAAATTATGTGCAGTGTGTGGGTTATGGGGTGCACTGTGCACACAGTATATGAGGGATGGAAAGTAACTTTAACTGGTGCTTACATGATAATATGTAGGAGCATCAATGTAAGAAATACCCGTTTCGTTTAATGGCTATAGAGATACTGTGTACCGATCTGCATGATTTTTGGACAACATCTGTAACAGGGCCATGACACTCCCCCCCACCCCCACCCCGCCGCCTGCGCGCGCGCATCCACACACACACACACACACACACACACACACACACACACACACACACACACACACACACACACACACACACACACACACACACAGAGCTGGTTAAACATATGTTGCCTCATGCTAGATGCAGAATAGATGAGCCTCATGCTAGATGCAGAATAGATAGTAGATACACCATAAAAATGCTAATATACAGCATACGATTTGTGAAAGTGACAAACAGGCTTCACAGTTATGTCAGGTGTGTTCATATGCTAATGGTGATGCGATTTCAGATCAATTGCTCCAGCCACTGAGGAGAAACGCTGTTTCAGACAGACAGACAGACACTCAGACATTTGCAAAATTATATGTTTGATGGTCCCTGGACCCCACTTTGAGAGCCGCTGCTCTACACGTTGAACTGCTTGGACATCCACAGAAACCCAGAGGGCATGTTTTGTTAGCCTCATGCTGACGTCACCATGCAGTGTCTTGTGTGGACCAGCTAATTAGCACACGGCAAGGCTGTAGCGTAGCAGCGTCAGTGGCTGCCGCCGCTTACATAATATTCATGTTTGTTTGGATAATCATCACAATTATGTAACGAGACAAATAACTATAAACACAGACAATATATACAGTATGCAGGCACGTGCGTGTGTGCGTGCGCGCACAGCCGCACACACACACACACACACACACACACACACACACACACACACACACACACACACACACACACACACACACACACACACACACACACACACACACACACACACACACACACACACACACATACACACAGTTAACCCCTTAAACCCTGTTAAAGCCTATCTGGTCCTTTTTCCCTCACGCACGCACACAAATAAATAATTATGCATGAGCACTCACACAAGCGTGTGTGCATATCTTCTACTACACACTGTACACACTCACACAAAGGGCACATGCATACAGGAAGCACTGTGACTCATTCTGTGCGAACCAGCAGGAGTGTTGCTCGGTTCAGTCGATGACCCACCGACTGCTATATGCTAATGTGTTTGTGGGCGGAGTGAATATACATAATGAAAAAGTAACAGCACACCCACCCTAAAGGAAGCAACTTTGCTAAACAACGTGTGATAATGGGATGAGCTAACGGTACACCTACACAGTGACTCTCTAAACCAGCTGCCCGCTGCGTAGGACTGCGGGCCAGTCATAGCTTTTAATGAGTTATTATCACAGTGCTGGAAGTAAAGCCCTGGTCATTTTGACAGCAGACTTTGATTTGGTTTAGTCACAGCCTTTTGAATAAAATGTCATTTAGTTTCAGTCGTGTTTTAGTCATCTGAAAAGTTTTTGCATGTCTAGTTTTAGTCGACTAAATATACAGTGGCAGTGGCTCAGGGGTAGAAAAACCGCCATTAGAACACGGGTTTGTTACGGACGAGAGTACGAGAGACCCTTTAAAAGCACCATGAAGAAGACACTCATGGCCGCTGTCCATCTGTCAGAAACTCAGATACTACGAGGGTAGTGAGCTTGTGACAGGGTGCCCAACAGAGCAGCATAGCTGTAGCCCGCATGGTAGCTTTGCTACATTTCTGTAAAGGTTGCTATTCAGTCAATTCAAGTATCTTTGTGGTGAGCCAGGGTAAGCATTATCAGTAGGTATTTTCGCTATAGTTCAATTCACTTGTTATCACTCAGGTAGGGGCAGGTTACCGCACTCTGTAGTTTTGTTTGGTTAGGCTAAGATAGCGTAGTCAGTTAGAGAGGTGCTTGTTTATTGCTTACATTAATTTGTTAGTTAGATTTGGGGGTTAACTTCTAGCTTAGGGATAGTATTCTGTAATTTTGTTCTGTTCTTTGCCTGGGTGCCTGCCCAGCCCTGTCTCACCCTATTAGCACTATTCAGCAACATCAATTTACATTCTCTGTAAACTCACTTAATTGTAATAAAACTTAACTTTTGACATTCACCACCTTGTCATTGTTGCGTCCCAAACTGCCCTAGACCCGGTGGGTCGTAACAGGGTTCCCGAAGGGTTCCCAGTTCGATCCCGGGCTACCCCAGAGTTAGTGTCGAAGAGTCCTTGAGCAAGACACTGAACCCCAAGTTGCTCCCGGTGAGCAGGTTGGTGCCTTACATGGTTTCCTCTGCCATCGGTGTATGAATGTGTGTGTGAATGTAATGCACAATCTATGTAAAGTGCCTTGGATAAAGGCACTATATACGTTAATGCACCATTTACAGTTGATTTTGTCAACAAAAATGCATTTTGGCAGGCCTTGATGGCGTCGTAATGCATGATTTTACACTTGCATGCTGAATAGGGACCTACAAGCTCACAACGCGTGGCAGCTGTGAGTTTCTATAACGGCTATTTTCAGAGCGCAAAAATATCCAGGGAGAACCCTGTTTGTGAATAAACACTCTACATAGCAATGGTGATCAGAATATAGAGCTATTTAACACTTATTTCAACAAAAGAAATGCACCTTTAACGTTAAGAGTGTATAAATAGAACCAAATGGGCCTATTTGGTTCTATTTGTACACTCTCAGAGTTAGTAACACTCATGGTTTTACAGTGATCATCATGTTTGCGTGGCCATACAGTACCTTAAGGACAATCTTATTGTCGTGGGTGGGGGTCCTTCCTACCCACAGGGCAAATTTACAGGGATCTCCCTCCACGTGCTCCGTGACCCCAAGCTCTGATGTCTGTGGGACAGAAACAGAATGATGAACACAGAGATGTTAGGCGAGGAAGGACTTAGAGGGAGTCTATTAGAATGTGAATTTCAAGTGTTATAATAACTTGAATAGTGGTCTTCAAGAGACAAGGAGGTGGCCGCACACACTGGTAGCCAAAGTGCCAATATTTCATTAAAGGACGCAGAGTAAATAAACCAGTGTTTCGGCAGGTAGAGTAAGTGCCTTCTTCAGGGTATTTTACTGCATTTATTCTCCTCTGTGCCGGCACCACTACAAGGACTTTGGTGTGAGCAGTCTTGTGCACAATGTTGTAATAACTTAAAGGAATAGTTCACCCCCAAAATGACTTTTTTTCTATTGATTACTCACGCCATGGAGACTTCAGTTCAATAATATATATATATATATATATATATATATATATATATATATATATATATATATTATACTATATATTATACTATACTATATATATATATATATAGTATTTTCCCCATTCCTGACGGCCGGACTACACCAGAAAACGCGCGCGTATGCGTGTGCTGTCTGAGCGTGTGCGAAAAGCCCCTGGCTACACCAAGGAGGGGGTATATGTGCGGGAGACCAGAGAGTCTGTGTACAAAACGCATACGCGTATGTAATAAATAGAACCGATCTTATTTTTACAGCATGCATATCCGTGGTTCGCGCTATCCGTGAGCCTGGTGTAGCCGGCTGAATTGATATACATTGGATCTATCCAAAACGCGCATATGCGTGCACGCCCCGCATACGCGCACATACGCACTGACGCACGCAAAACGGCTTGGTGTAGCCCGACCGTAAACTAATAATATTATGTTACTCAAGTCTCCATGGTGTGAGTAATCAATAGAAAAAGGTCATTTTGGGGGTGAACTACTCCTTTAACATTATAATATAGGTGATAATGCATCTATTGCTGATAAATAAATATGATCATCAATTAAATGTAATTGTCATATTGTTATTTAATCACTATGATCAGTGATCACCAACAACAATAAGGGACCACATTATTATTATGACAACAAAACACTGCAGATGACTTACAAACAGCTTGCTCTTGTAGAGGTACTTGCTGTGGCCGTTGGAGTCTTTGACGTCCTTGCTGAAGACCAGTGACATCTCAAAGAGGAAGAGGTGTCGGTCGCGACCCTTACGGATCAGAGTCTTGGGATCCCACACCTGGAAGGACTCCTGCAGAATCAGCTCTCCCTGGGAGTCTATGTTCCCATCGAAACCTGGGACGGGAAACGGGATTAAACGTCATGAAGAGGTTAGGTTTATGGGTTAGGGTTGGAATTAAGCCTGATTTTCACTAAGGCGGCTTTCAGACGACGCCGTTTCCATGAGAAATCATGCCTTCCGTTCAGACGACAGCGACATTTTCGGGGGTTGGAAACGCAAGATAGTAAATCCGAATTGTTTAGTGAAAATCTGTGAAAAGATTCTCCTTGCGTTTGCATCTAAACAAGAGAGTTACAGGGAAACCGCAAAATGTGTGATGTCATGACGCTGCAAAGCCACAGCAGTGGAGCCTTTACGCTGCCATGGTGATTATGTAAACAAATACAGTGACAGGAAGTAAAGCGGACATGATGTCACACACTGCCACATAGTGTGTCACTGCCACACAGCGTCATGGTGTGCACACTACATCGTTTCAGTCCCTGGTGAGTCTTCGTATGAACACTGGATAAAATAGCAACGGGGACCTCGCCGTTCTCTCTACAGACCGCTGTCGTCTAAACGTGGCCTTAGTTGCGTGCTGGATGGAGATACAGTAGCAGATCTACGTTGTGAGCATGTGGAACTGCTATTCTTGGTTTCTCCAATTTAGTAATTGTAGTACCACAAGTGTTTTTTTTTCCTTTATTTCGAACATTAAAAGTTAAAAATAGACAAAGGAAGAGATTAGATTTTTCTTTTAAAATATCAGCGCCAAAGTGAACTTAACATCATCCTTAAATTTTTCATGTTCGAAAAAGGAGTAGGAAGAAGTTTTAAAAACGTATCAGGTCCTACGCCTTCATTGAATAACTTAAATATGTACACTACTGTAGTGTGTAGTGTGTTAGTACTCACCATCCAGCATGGAGAGGTGCATGGCATCGTTAGCTCTCTTCGGGACACTGAGCATTACTTCCAGACCATCCTTGATCTCTCCTTTACCCTCCTCACAGCATGTTAACAGCTCCTGTCATTTAAAAACACACAAGCAAGTGCACACACACACGTTTATTCATTTATTGACAGCCATAGGGCTCTGACAGTGGTGCACACAGACCTCTGATTTAAAGTTTTACCAATTACCCATTTACACACTATTGATTTACATGACTTACTTTAAGAAGCAGCTGGTACTTGGTGATTCTCTGGACTGGTTTGATCAGATAGGAGGATATGGAGTTAGCAAGACGATGTCTCTGTTGGATCTCCTGCAAATACAGTACAAAATAAACATGAGCTAATGCTTTCGTATCGCACTCATTCTAAAGTCTTTGGGGGAAATGAATAAATTAAAAGCATTAGCTAGTTTTTTGTGTGTTTTTGTGCCAAATAATTTGAACCCCAAATATTTCACACCACTCATGTATGTTAAACTTCTACATTCATTTAATAACTTAACCCTCGTAGGATCCTCGTGTTCTAGTCACACCCAGGGCCTTCGGGTCACTTTGACCCGGCTCATATTAAACCATTCTAAAGTAGTTAGAAATCCCAAAAAATCATATTAAACACAATTTGATTGTCATTACTAACTACTTTACTAACAATTCAATCAATATTTTTTATTATCCCCGCCAGGCCGGGATGGCCAAAGGTGAGGGATTATGTTTTCACCCCTCTGTCTGTGGACAGCTAATCTCGGGAAAGTTGGACCAATTAGTGTGAAACTACACACACACACTCCCAGGAGGCCTAGGAAGAACCTCCTCCCCAAATTCTTCACAGCGCCACCATCAGGCCGTTGTGTGAACAGCTAATCTCAGGCACCACTTCAGCATCAAACTTGGCACACATACGCCAAGGAGGCCTAGAAAGAAACTCCACTAGAAATCTTTCCCATCTGTCTTTCATAGCACCACCATGAGACTGATCTTTGCAAAATATTTTGTTGGTATTACCATATAGACTTTGTCCAAACCTCACACCAATTGGTACATATTATCCCTATTGTCATTTGATCAAGAACTATATCAAATATTTCTCCCATTCTGATTTGCACAAGGTGCTACAGGTGCCCGGGTGGCACAGTGTCCCTGCTACCACTAAAGAGGTTGTGGATTTGAATCAATCGTGGGGCATCTATGTAAACACAATTGTTGTTCGAGGGATGGGAAGCTGGGCGGAGAGGGTGATAATTGTCACTACATGAATTCCTACAGCCAGGCTGGGTGGCAGCTGGTTTTGGGAGGGAGGAGTAGGACGAAGGGCGAAGGCCCTATAGTCCTCTCGGTGGGGGCTCCTCACTGTCAGGTGATTTGGTAGGCTACAACAGCAGTGACAACATAGGGGAGGAATCAATTGACATAAGGACTGGATTGGGGAGAAAAAGTGGGTAAACCATAATTGGCTACTCAAAATAAAATAAAATAAAATAAATGCTACAAATCACGTCGGAAAGCTGTGGAACTTGGAATTTGTAAAGTGGCATAGGGATGAAGTTCCCATTTGGTAGCAAAATGTGCCACTCCCGCAAAAATCGTAAGCACCTTTGGAATCGTGGCCACTCTAAATAGAAAATGTGACACATACTGTAGGTCATGACATTGATCAAAATGACCAGAGAAAATTTGGAAATATCCCCCAAAACTTGTTTTGCTCAATTCTGCCTCATGGTGGCGCTATAACAGGATGATTTGGGGTTGAATATCTTCCTAGGCCTCCTGGGGGAGTACATGTAAAGTTTCACGCTGACTGGTCCAGCGGTGACTGAGATTAGCTGTTCACAGACAGAAGCAACGAAAACATAATCACTCACCTTTGGCCATCCCGGCCTGGCGGAGATAATATTGATTGAATTGTTATCAATGTAGTTTCTAATGGTGAGCAAATTATGTACTAGAGAATTCATTTGTCCAATGTTTTTTTCAGAAAGAAATGGTCTAAATATTAGCCACTTAGCATACACTTTCAATGGCCGGGTCAAAGTGACCCGAAGACCCTGGGTGTTATATGTTGATACAGGGGGGTGTTGCAAATGCATGACATGTACCATTTTCAAAGTGACCCGAAGACCCTACGAGGGTTAAACTTGATTGAACTCAAACCCAGCATTATTGAATCTGAACCTAAGGTTATAAATATATTTATTAGGCATACTGTACTAATAACAGCAAACTCATGTCACTTACATCAAAGTAGGGTCCAGCATGCTCCAAGATGAGCTGGGTGGAGTCTGGTTTGTTCTTACAGTAGTTCACATACATCTGGAACTTATCAGCCTGAACAGAAAACCATACCGTACAAGATCAACACAAATACTTTAATTTGGAGGATTGGAGGATTGTATATCGGGCTAGATAAAGACATGAAGAATACACACATTTTTATTATTATTATTATCAATCATCATCAAAACAATAAAATCATCTAAAATTATAAAATTATAAATGTACAATTTCATCTTCATTTCATCTTAAAAAGATAGTGATCTCTAGTGATCCCGGAGGCCTCTTACCCAAGTGACAAAACAATGGCCCACATCTTCCGGCAACTGCTCATACTTCTCTAACTCCTTCAAGAAGATACTGCATGTGGACAGAAAGAAAGAGAAGTAAGTATATCCATAATTTCTGGGTCAATACAGGCTGCCAAAGTGCAGCACAACCTCAGAAGACCAATGTTTTTCTTTTTCTTTTTTTTTCTTTTTTTCTGGGACATTCTGCAGGGACATTTGAGGTTTGGGGTCCACCACAGTCATCCATGTTTAACTTACAACATGATGGTACAGAACGGGTCATTATAAACACTGTGCAGATACACAACAAAAATAAACGAGCATAGCTTAATGGTTCTCAAATGTTTTCCTTTAAAGGACCCCCATCAATACCCCATTAAGCCACATTTGATATTTGATATTAGATACGATTATCATTTTGTATCTCTAGGACCCCCATCTTCACTGTAAAAACCTCAGTGTTCATTTAACTCCAAGAATATACAAATGGCACCAAATGGACTATAAGTCTATGGGTCCATTTGGCTCCTAACTATCAATCATTTAGCTGGGGACCCACTGGAACCCCCTCAAGGACCAGAACCAGTGGCTTAACATATTTGTTTCACGTTAGATTTTAACCACTTTAACCATTATTTTATGCCTTAACTGTTGAAAAATAGCAGATATTAAAGCTCACAGCGCAGCCACGCAGCAAGCTTGTAGATCTGCTATTTGTGAAAGATCGTGAACATGAGTGCAAGTCTTTCAATATTTTGACCTAATTCTATAAATGTCTTCTAAATCCTTCTTCTAAATCAGTGGTTCTCAAACTTTTTCATGTCAAAGACCCCCAAAATGACATGTATTTGGCCACGGACCCCCATCTCAAAATATGTTGTTCCAGGGACCCCCAAGAAGCAAATATTTGAGTCAGAAATCTTTCTTTTTTTCTTTTAAAGAATATAGCTTTAAAGATGCAAAAAAATATATATATTTTTTAAATAGCAGATCTACAAGCTTGTAGATCTGCTATTTTATAATAGCTAGAGCATAACATAATGGTTAAAGACAAGTGGTTTTGATACACATTGTGTGGTTATTTACTGACTTGTGGTGGAACTCGTAGAGGTCCTGCATGTTGCCAAAGATAATGTGTTCCTTGTTGACGATGCCAGGAGGAATCTCCTCCACCCCGCTGGTCATCTCCCACAGGTACGTCTAGAGAAACACACACAAAGTAGAAATTATAACTAGCATTAGAGAAATTTCAGCAGTTGCTTTCTTTGCATAATCCCTTGAAACACACATACTGTACTGAGCATGTAAAATGGACATACAGGTACATTTTTACACACTCAAGAGTTAAATAAACCCTCAGGATTTTGCAGTCGATCCGATGGTACCGCCATGTGACATACATAATATTACACTTATAACAAATCACATATCAGTAGTGGACTGGGCAATGAAAATAAATGGGAAATGACACTAACTAACACAACAAAATCATGATTTTACTTGAGATATGATATAGTTACTGAGAGATGAGAGTTACTGTGAGATATCATTTATTATTATCTCACAGATAGTCACAGACCAAATAAATGAGGCTTAAGCACACATCACCTCAAGCAGGGAAGAGAAGTAAAATGTGTAGAATAGACATATGGACACAGTATGAACATATGGTGGTAGTATTTACTACAGTAAATCCATATTTTTACAGGTTTATGGGTCTTGCATAATAGTACTTACATCCATGCACTCTCGTAGGTCTCTGACGTAGGCCTTCTCTGTTTGAATGAGCTCAGCCATTATAAACCTGAAGGGAAAAGACAATTCTCCATAAATGAGTGGTGTTTAAAACGAAAACCTTCTTCAATAATAGCAATACGTGACAACAAACTACAATTATTATGACATTTTAGTTTGTTCAATTTCACAAATAAACCAGACTACCTCAATGGGGATTATCTTGAATTTCACATTCATATTAATGTAACGTTTATGTAAGCAATTTACCCCGAGTGAGAGGACATTATGCTCTGATAATGTCCTGTGTTAGGGTGTTATCGGACGAGGCGAAGCCGAGTCCGATAACACCCTAACACAGGACATTATCAGAGCATAATGTCCGACCCCGAGTGGTAAATAGCTTTTCTACCACTTTTTCCCTTATACATGAAAGAAAACACATAGTTGTAACTTGCAAGGATCTTAAGTTACAATCATTATTGCCTATAAAACTTCCGCGAGACAGCAGATAGTTCCACCAACAACATCTTCTACTCACCAACAGATGGCGCCAACTCCATACTAATCCATGCGTCTAGCTTACAGCTAAGCTAACGTCAGTTAGAAGTACCGTTCCGGCCGTAAATAGAGGCTGTTCGCTTCCAGAAAGGCATAGGTTCAGAGAAAAGGGGCTTTAAAGTTGGCGGATTGCATTGGATCCAAATAAATCGGCGACTATAGCATGCACGTTAGTGAACATAGGACCGTTGCCACGGTCATTTGTTGGTTGGGGGAAAGGTGTTCCGACTACCTCCTGAAGTCCCCGGATGTACACTGAGGCTCATTGATCTCGGACAACTTGGACAAGTCCTCAGACAACTTTGCGGCAGTAGTTCTCTCATAACCTCCGGAATTTAGCCAATCAGAATCCAGTATTTGAACACGTGACTCGAAAAAGTGGTAGAATTATTATTTTCAAGTTTCAATGTTTGAATCATTTTCCATTGTAGTTTGTGGTGACAGGCTGTGGTGCAGTATTGTACGACTTTTGACCTGAATATGAAACCATTAAATCCCATGGAGTACAAAACTTCAAACACAGACCCCAAGAGTAAAAACTAGAACTAGTCTTAAAAACCTGATCACATAATATTCTCAACAGCCTCGTTATTCTACCCTCTAGCTGTTTCCAAATGATGGCTTTGAAGTTTAATATGGCATGAGCTCTGTACGGTAGGATGCAAGTATGCATGAATAATATGGTCCCCACTCCTTTGGGGTATTCGTCATGTATATTTGTACTTACTGCATGCAAAATGTGTCCTCAGCATTTAACCCATCCTAGCTATTTAGGAGCAGTGGGCTCTATGGAGGGCAGTAGTTAGGGGTTGGGTGTCTTGTAGGGATGGGACGATATGAACATTTCATATCACGATTATTGTGACAAAATAAATCGTGATTTATGATATTATCACGATAATCAAAATTTGCGACACGTTGTGAGCTTGTAGATCTGCTATTTTTTGGCAAAGACATTTGATAGAGAGTGAAAAAAAGACTTATATTATAAGTACCTTTTACCAATTATAGAGGGTTTAAGTTGTACGGGATATGCAGCTCGGCAAATGACGGGGGGCGATATCACGATAAATTAAATCTCCACGATACGATTATCGTGAGTGTTTTTTATCACGATAAACGATAATATCGCTTATCGTCCCATCCCTAGTGTCTTGCTCAGGGACACTTCGACACAGACTGGGGCTGGGGCTGACAGCCTCTCTACCCTCCTATGTAGTAAGTTGTTAACACAGAAGGATTTTATGGCTTTCATATTTTGACTAATAGACTTACAATGGAATACAGATTGGAAGTGTGTACAGTAGCATCATAAACAACCTCAAGATTTGCAACAATCTAAAAAGAACATACTTAGTTGGGACATACATAATGCATAGGCTTATGAAACCAGCACCACGGTGTGAGGATGTTGAGTGACATACTAAATGTCTCAAGCCCCTAAATAGAGCTACTGTACCTGTATGCCTACACTTATGATGATGGGTCTGGAAATACATACTGTATAACTATAAAACTATAAACTGTTTTGTAAAAGATGAAATATTATATTAATGCGAGAAACGCAAATTGTTAAATTTTTTCTTTTGTTTTTTGTGTTGTTTTGTTATAGCATTACAATGACTTTGTTTATGATTTAAGAATTTAAAATTATTAAGGACAAAAAAGGGTAGGACAAAAAGGCTAGGCACTATAAGCTTCGGCTTCTGCCTAGTCCTTTTCGGTTGAATTATTGTTTATTTTTTTATTTTGTGTTGTTATTGTTTTTACAATGATTTTAACCTTGAACCGAAATAAAAACCATTCATTCATTCATTCATTCATTCATTCATATATACTGTAACTAACTATAGATTTATTTTTACCATATTTGTTCAGTTCACAAGATTTGAAAGACCTGAATATGACTCACTCTTTCCTTCGTGCTGATTTCCTCTTCTCCTCGTTGAGTTCATGATTAGCATCTCTCAGCTTCACGTCTAAACCTGGAGCGCTGGGAGGGATGATGTCCAGCTGTAACCCTTTACTCTGAAAAATAACATATCAGGACACGTACAATCAGACACAATGTTCAATTAATATCTAAGCTTAAAAGATCTCACTGGATTAATCCTACTATCCTATTATCGTCACTGTCAGGCAGAAACCTTGTATCTCCAAGTTTCGAATTTGTACGTTTTTTCGTAAAGCCCTGCTTCATCACACAAGAATGTCGCACAAAACTAGTGAAAATAACAGATCTACAAGAACTTTGTAGGCCTCGTGAGGCTTTGTTTGCTTGTAGATCAGCTATTTTCACTATTTTTCACTATTTTAGACATTTTTAAATGATAAATGCAAAACGAACGGTTTTGGACATACAAGGTTTCCACCCGACAACGACGATATCCTACTATAAAAAATGAGGAAAGCTCTGTCCTCCTGTCTGTCATTCTGTCCTCATCCATTTTTCTCCTCAGTGGGTAGACAAATCGAACTGAACTTGCGTTTGCATGGACCACAGGCATATGAAGAGTGAGGTAGCCCGTTGTTTTACTTTTCACACATTTGAGCTGTTTATTAGCATTTCTGTGAACTCTCATTCAATTAAGACTTGTGGGTAGAGCCATGGGGAGTGACTCAGAACTCTCATTCAATTAAGACTGTTGCGGGTAGAGCCATGGGAAGTGACTCAGAGAGCTGTGTCATGGTTAATTGATTGGCAGGTGTTTGCTGCACACATGTATAACTCTGTCAGAGAGACAGAACTGGTGCAATGGTGCAATGTTATAAAGCAGTATTTCTCAAATGTTTTCATGGCAAGGACCCCCAAATCAATATTTATTTGGCCGTGGACCCCTAGCCTGGAAACGAGACGAATCTGGCAGTAAAAAAAAAAGGGGTGGGGGGAGGTTGTGATTGTATTTCGCTGCCCCCGTGGGCGGAAATCAGGAACCAGTATGCCGCCGTATGTATTGAAAATGATTTGCAATTTTTCCCCCCATATTTATTTTGATCTGTAGTCAGGTATGCAGATAGTTTGCCTGTGCACACCCCTCAGTATGGACTAGTTATTCTTTAACCACTTAATTATTGATCCCATGGGTCTAATACCGATCTACAAGGTTACAACACGTTGCAACAGGGACCCCTTGTGAGCTTGTAGATTGTCTATTTTCACTGAACGAGGAAAAGTATACAAACATTGTTGTGAGAGTTGGGAGAACCAATGACGAAAGATTGATATGAGGTGGAATTTTGACTCAACAGATTCTGAACATATAGGCCTACATAATTCCAAAATGACATATGAGATTTGACATTATAATGTTAAATGGTCATTCCAAATACACCTAAAAAAAGTAAGTAGGCAAACAATGAGAAATGCCAACTTAACTGAAAGAAGCCATGGACAATATTAATACAGTACATTTGATGTTTCCTTTAAAATAAGATATTGCCTTTATTTCTTGAAATCTGTAGGGGCTTAAAGGCCAGGCGTAGCATTACTGAAGCCTGGTTGTACAAGCTTTGCACAATACATTATGCATCAATCTCTCAGTGTCCACTCTCATCACAGACGATCCTCTGTCAAAAAGAGAGCAACAAATGCTCTTCTTTCTAAAGAACAATCCCTCCAGTTAGGGGGAGATGATATTTGCCAGCTGATTCCCAGGGATCTGGAGTACTCACAGCCTTGTTGGAGTCGGAGGAAATGCCCAGGGCTGTCTCCAGACAGGTGCGATACTTGTCCATGCGGACAGAAAAGTCCCGGTAGCGCTTGTCCACAGAGGACACCCATTTCTTTATCTCCAGGGCGTGGGCATGCCCCTTGTCGCAAAACCCATCTGCCAACTGGATCAGCAACTTCACTCGCTCTTTGGTTTGCTGTCCACGGAGAGAAATAAAGGGGAATGGATGAAGGGGAAGAGGGCGGGGTGTGTGTGTGTGTGTGTGTGTGTGTGTGTGTGTGTGTGTGTGTGTGTGTGTGTGTGTGTGTGTGTGTGTGTGTGTGTGTGTGTGAGAGAGAGAGAGAGAGAGAGAGAGCAGCAGAGAGAGATGGGACAGTTTTTGTTAGAGAGAAAGAACAGATGAGGAGCGATAGGTAGGCAGAAAGGTTAAAGGGAGAGGTGGAGAGAGATGGAAGAAAAGAGAGGGAGAGAGAGGGATGGGTGTGTCATCTGATGAGTATAATAGCTGGTACAGCTACACAATAATGGTGACACAGCAAACAGACAGACAGGACAATACACTGCCCTGGAAATGGGCCTCACAGAAGAGAACAGGGGTATGCAAGCGCACGCATAAACACACAGACATACTGACATGGACACAAACAACACAACAAGCACAGCATCTGGCACAAATACATATCTAGCTGACCCGTTTTCCAGTTCTGAACATATTTTACATTTCCGTGTGATTTCTGTCTTTTTCCAGTCGTTGTTCAATACTTATAGTCAACTTGATCAGGGTGTGCTCTATACTTGGCTCTGCAGCAGATTTGAACCAGAAACACACAACAAACCTTTATGTGGTTCGGGAAAAAAAACACTAGGCTAGTTACCCTTGACTAAATATTAACAGCAAGCTGTACCATTGTGATGGTATAGCAGGGGTTAATGATGAGGCGTTCAAAAATGGAAACAGCCATGGTCATCTAAAAATGTAAATGCGCTATTATACATGTGCAGGAACAGAAAGAAAATAAACTGCAAATTAAGGTAAAACTTCAGCACTCTCTGAAACTGGTTCAATTGGTCTCAATGGAGGCATTTAAAGTGCTTCTTGAGGACACACTACATAGTGACTGTACCTGCTTCATCTAATCACTGTATTTTTGCATCTGTGATGTTGTATTGTGATTCAATTGCTTGTTGTTGTGTTGTTTTTCATTGTATTGTGTTGTATATGTACAGTAGGGCTGTCACAATTATTACATAATCATCTAATCGCAATTATTTGAGGTAATCGCAATTATTTTGCATAATCGTCATAATCGTTTCCATGTTGAGAAATGTTAATATAGTTTCAAACACTTTCAAAAAGTAGTGGAAACAGCAGATCTACAAGCTCACAACGCGTCACATCGCGAAGCGTTGTGAGCTTGTAGATCGGCTATTTCCACGATCAAAGTTCTTTTTTAAGTATAAAGTTGTCAAATATGTCAGTAATTTCTTTGTATAATTAGGTTATGTGTCATATTTGCCATGTGCAACTTCAAAGCCTACAAGCCAAACAGAAATGCAATTGTCAGCGACAAATACACAATTAAATCGTTAATCGCAATTATTTGAGTGACAATTAATCGTCATGTAAAATGTTATAATCGTAACAGCCCTATTTATATGCTGTAATCAGGGTGTCCTTGAAAAAGACAGCTTGCTCTCAATGGGCTCCCCTGAATAAATAAAGGAAAAAGTAACTTGCAGAAATGTTCCTAAAAGTGAACTTGGGAAAAGACAAATAGACAAAAAAACTGCCTGGTACAAATGTACATATTATACACAAACCTTGGCTGTAATCTGGAAGTCTTCGTGTTCTTTGAGAAGCTCCTGTGTGTGGTGTATACTGGAACCAGTGGAGGTGTGGGTGGACAGGTAGAACTCTCCAGTGTCATGGATCCATTCCAGGGCCTAAAGTGAGAACAGTGTCAAGTAGGTAGACCACATAGAAATAAATGTGCAGAGAACATATGTACGGTACATTCATAACATGTCAAACACGGAAGAGGAGTAATCAATCCATGGGGGGCTCTATCATGCATTTGTTTGTTTGATTATCATATGAAGATGTTTTGGTTATTATTATGGTACCCATAGCAATAAGAAATAAGCAGGTCCCTCTGAAAAGTAAGTAGCTGTGAACACAGAAGTAGAGAACTTATGGCCTATCTATTCTTTTATCGTTGCCTATGGTAGATGTTAAAGTTACTAGTTCCCACCATTGCTCCATTGGAAATCTTGCATGGCTTTACAGTACATAGTTTTAATTCCTCTGTTCTATATTTGTTCTACTTTCTAACTGGGCCACCAGGACAGTGGCTTTAATGGCCGTACATGACCCATTTGGACCAGTGGATCCTGGGGGTAAAACCTTATTAGCCATGGCCTGTTTTCTTAACATTCACATTAACAGTGTTGGGTGCATTACTACCCCAACGCCACCAGAGGGAGCAAAATCACTGTAATTTTCAAGTTGGTCCAGGATGAGCTAGAGCTAGACTCCTTTCTTCAGCCCCTTCTCTAGGACTAAAGAAAAGAAGCTTGACTGAACAACAGCAGTAATCACATTTCAACTGTTTGTACTAAATACAACATTTGAAAAGTGAAAAGCAACAGTTTCCTAGGCTGTAGGCACTCGTTTCCTACTGTAGGCACCCTGGCTGCCACAAAATAACCAAACTCTCTCTATGGAGTAACTTTAGCCAGCATTTCCGATAGGTGCTGCCCTGAGCATGTTTATGTGATACATGTGATGTTATGTGAGAGTCATGCGATGTGACCAAGAGTCCCATAACTTGTATTTGAAAACCTCCGTTACACTGCATCATTACAGACACATCCCACTAAGCACGCCGTCTAAAAGTGGTCTAATAGTGGTATAGATTTGAACGTTTTTTTTGTTGTCTAAACTTAAACTAGACGACTAATAGACGTCTAATAGTCGTCTAAATGCAGACCGTCTATATTTAGACGACTATTAGACGTCTATTAGTCGTCTAGTCTAAGTTTAGACGACAAAAAAACTTTCAAATCTATACCACTATTAGACCACTTTTAGACGGCGTGCTTAGTGGTATACAAAGTAGTAGTGCAGAGATACACACAAAACATCTTCGGTTGTAATTGAAATATGGAGAAATAATCTGACTGAAAATGTTTAAAGATGAGTTTTGTTGTTTCTCACAGTGCTGTGCCGTGCACATAACAAAACATGTACAGTACACAAACACGCATGCACGCACATACACAAGCACGCACACACACACACACACACGCGCGCGCACACGCACGCACGCACGCACGCACGCACGCACGCACGCACGCACGCACGCACGCACGCACGCACGCACACACACACACACACACACACACACACACACACACACACACACACACACACACACACACACACACACACACACACACACACACACACAGGCAACGCACACACACAGGCAACGCACACACAAACCCACCTGTTTGGCGCTGCGTTCAAACACCACGTACTGTTGACATTGGTCCAGTCTCCTCTTCCTCATAGTCCAGAAGTGGAGCACTCTGTTCTCTCTCTGGAGCAACTCATTCAAGATGTCTGACCAAACAACGCAGGCAAACACAGGACGTCATTCATCCACCATGCGCTCCACCATGAAGTTTCACAGAAGCATATCAAAACACGGATGAAGAGCACTTATTCATTCATCTGAAAGAGCTCCCTGTTCACATAATAGTGTCGCCGGAGTTTAATGGTGATGCTTCATTATGCTGCTATAGGACAGTGGTTTTCAACCAGTGGTCCGGCGACCATCAGTGGTCCGGGGACCACCAGTGGTCTTTGAGGGGATTCCAGGTGGTCCCCAGCTAAATGATGGGAGAGTTGGTAACCAAATAGACCCTTATATTGTAGGTTTTGAGAGAGTAAAATGCATTTTATGTTCTCAAGAGTTAAATGATTGTTATACACCTCCATTGCTTAATTTACAAGAAGTCTACACAATTAGAGAGAATGTAGAATAATTGTTATTTGGATCAATGTTTGCCTGTTATATCTCCTATGGTACCAACATCAAAACAGCATGGAATTGTGGACGAAATATTATCCAAAAAGAACAAAATATTCTTAAGTTCTGGGTCTGAGAGGCTAAATCTCATCAAATGGTGGTTCATGGTTCAAATGCTGAACACATAATGGACCTTGATATGAAAAGGGTTATAAACCACTGTGCTAGGAGGAAAAATGAGCACACACTAAGAGGAGCGACACATACAGTAAAACCCTGACTGCTAACGGCAATGTAAGTCAGTTAAAATAAAAAGGGGTTTGTGGAAAGGTTATAGCTCTAAATTCAGATAATAGTCGTGTTTGCCTCTACATCTAATCAAGTTTAATAAACAGAAAACACATTTTCAGGTAGGTTGTCAATTTCATCCAGAGAGTAGGCTACCCATGCAGCTTAATTGTAGAGCTATTGTAGTGTTCCAGTTCCAATTTTGTCTGCTCATTTCCTTGTGACATCGCTTCCAATTATAATTTTTTGTTTCCTGTATTGATCTGATTTTATTTATTATTATTATTTTTTCAGGTCAGGGAGACGGGCAGGCCCCTATTACTGAAAAAAAGGGAAAAAAAACATACTATAACAATGATTAATACCAGAATATAGAGCTATTTAACACTTACTTTAACAAAAACATATCCCTTACTGCACTGTTAATTGAACTCAAATGGAACCAAAATAGAACAGTTAAGTTAACACCCAGGACTTGACAGTACTGTGTGGCGATGACTCTGCTCACATAGAAAAGAAACCCTTGTGGGTCCAATACTTACTCTTGACCTGAGTCTCAGGAGCCTTGACATGGGCCAGCATGCCCGGCATGTTGACGCTGTTTCTGTGGAGGTACTTCAGGAAGACGTCAGCGTTACGCCTGGCTAACGTACAGGCCTGTCCATGGAAAGTATTAACATAATAAAGTTAAAGGCTGCATTAAAACATAAAATATACATAAAAGTTAAAGTCTTCATTAAAAACAATACAGTATGTATGTGTGTGTGTGTGTGTGTGTGTGTGTGTGTGTGTGTGTGTGTGTGTGTGTGTGTGTGTGTGTGTGTGTGTGTGTGTGTGTGTGTGTGTGTGCGCACGCATGCTTGCGTGTGAGCGTGCGTGTCTGTCTGTATAGTATGCATACTGTACATATTCCTAAGGGTGCATTATGCGTATTACACTGAATAACAGTAATAAGGAACATTAACACATTATTTACAACATTTTGTCAGATAAGCATGTAAGGAGAAGATAGAAAGTGGAGTGTAAAAACACTACAGAGTACAGGCAGAAAACATTGGTCGATACAAAAAATAGTAGGGGTGTAACAATACAAGTATTCATATTGAACCATTCAGTACGAGGATTTCTGTTTGGCACGCACTACGAACCGAACAACATGCTCTTTTTTAATCAGCTTTGAACAATGTGCTCTGCGCTGAACAAGGCAGTCCATATGGCCTCAGGCAGACAGGCAAGTTGTAGCATGCTGTCTGCCCCTCCCACCCCCCAAAAATAAACCCCAACTCCAGTCACAGGGACACGCTGAGAGGCCCGCTACGCTAATGATAAGAGAGAACATCAGCAGGTCTGGCGTTCCCTGTGAATTATGAGGGCATTGGCAAGAGAGCGGTTGAGAAAAAGGCAAGGGTGTTTCGCGCATCTGCTGCATGGCAGTAGTTTACGTAAGTCAGCATTACCCCAGTGAGTCAAACAAGGAGTGACACACGCGCTACAAACTGTCCCCGCAGCATTTTGGCACCCATATCCACCTGATTCAAACAGGGCAAAACAAATCACCAGAGTGATCTGAGAGGGAGTAAATGTATTGCCACAGATATGAGACATGCTCTGTATTGCAAAATGCAGTCTTTACGACCATGCTTAATGTAATCGATTTTTGTAACTCATTTTTTCACCCAGTGTGAATTGTCTAGTGTATTCCTAGCCACTACTCTCCCTCTGCCAACCTGGGGAGAGCAACTGACTGACCTCATAGAGACCAGGATTACTGCATGTTTTTGTGAGGGTACCTATCCTCATAAGGCCCTTTTGCCAACCCCACCTAGGTTATGGGCATTGATGATGCGGCAGGAGAGAACCCACCCCCCCAGCGCCCCCAGCAGGAATCGAACCCAGGACCTTATAGCTGTGAGGCGACAGCGCTACCGTCTGCGCCACCATGCAAAATATACATATATTTTTATATAACTACTACAATACTACATTTAATTTGATATTTGGAGCTGTTTTAATTTTATAGTGTAAGAAGACACCCCAGCAGATGGTTCAGAAATAGCTCTGTCATTGTTCCAAGTAAAAACGAAATCCTACTTAATGTTTGTGTCTCTTATATAGAAAATATACAGAATACCTCTGTATCGTATCGTGCCATGATTGTTATCAATCGTTACACCCCTAATAAATACCTTGAGGAAGGCCTCTTTCTGCTCCAGGTGTTTGCTGATCATGGGAATGACGTGGTCCGTCTCGCTGTTGGGGCCCAGTTTATCAGCCCCGCCACACCAGTCCTCCTCCCTCTTATACTCCTGCTCCAGGCTTTCCAACACACTGCACACCTGCAACACAGATACACATCAACATGCTCAGTGTTCAACTGAAAGTGTACCACTGGAACCAAATGGACCCTTACACATTTGTAACTCTGAAAGTGTACAAATGGAACCATAACAGGACAGCAAAAGGTCCGGTTCCATTTGTGCACTCTCAGAGTTAAATGAACAGGTGTGTAGGTACAGTACACATTCATACCTGTTCAGAGGTCTTGTAGAATGCCACCGACGCGTTGACTAGCTTTAGTCTGTCTTCCATCTTCAGCATCAGCTGCTGCCAGTGGTCTGCCACCTACAGTCCAAACACAGACACAACAGTTTATTCACTGAAATCGAATAAATCATTTAACAAAACCTCACTCCACTAAGCATATCATTGTCCTTTAGGCCGGGGCGGACAATCTTGCATTCGCCCCTGTCTGTGTGTGTGTCCACAGCTAATATTGCTACAGTAATAACTACTACAGCATAGTTGATGTAGTTGTATGTTTATTTTGGTACTATAGATTGACGTTACTGTGTCAGACAGAGAAAGCATCGTTATTGGGGCGTGCCTGCTGCCAGAGTTTCACACTCGACTGAGCGCACATTTGTCAGAGTGTAAAACAGTGTATGAGGAATGTACCTTCTCTGCACAGTCTCTGATCATGTCCATGTCATAGTGGTTAGCCTGGAGTAAGGCCTCAGCCTTCTGTTGAACCTGCAGAGCGCTCTGATGGGTCTTCTACAGATGGAGAGAAAATAAACATAATTTACTACCGTCTCTGATCATACGCACACTATGAAGACGTTTCAGGAAGTCAGTTGTCAACTTCACCGTTGCTGCAGAAGACAGAAGATACATTTTACAATAAAGGTGAGAAACCAGATCGGCTGGCGAGAGAGGAGAGACTATTTTCTAAGCAGTTAGCCAGAAGAAAGGACGTTTTCTATTGAGCCTGAAATGCACACATGTTTTTTAAAGAAGGATAAGGATAATATGCAGGGCTGAAGGGCAGAGGGTGGGAAATCAGCACAGTTAAAGTAACATTCAGATGAACGCCATCTTTTTCCAAAGTACCAACCTCCACCTAGTCTTTGATGATGACTTTCAGTTTTAAAGCCCCTACGGTGATAAAACATTCAGCACACAAACTCTTATTAGACCCAACCTACCAGTTACTGTACAAAGTATTTGTGTACAAGCAGTACACATTCATTAATTCATTTCTATCATTTACACATCCCACAAAGCCTTGAATTCATGGAGATTCTTTTATTTCTGTCGCATCCCTGAGATGGACTTCCATGGAGTCTCCCGTGGGAGACTGAAAGATGCCGACAGATGACCCAGTCATGGGACTTCATGGGGTGTGAATTTGATAGAAAATCGGTACTATGGCACTCCTTGAATTCACTTTTATTGTAAAAGAAATGGCCCCAAATGCATTTGGTTCCAGTTTTACGTACGGTACACTCAGAATTCAAATAACACTGGGGATTTGACTGTGTACGTACTGTAAAAGGGGATGATGGGTGGAAGAAATGGGGGAGGACAAGGAGGGAAACGAAGTGAGAGAGGGGGGAGAAGAAGGATTGACAGTTGAGAGGAATGCAAATCACAATACAAATTATCATTCCTCAGTTCTCCAAGGGTTAAGCAATTTATTCATTTATAAACTTTTCATAAAAGGCCATTTAAAAAGTATAACTATAAATCTTGAGATGTTAGAAATGGGGATTCACCAGCACAAAGCCATGACCCATTTCGGGTCGCACCCCACGCAATGTTCTGAGCTTGAACAGTATAGTTAAATACCAGAGCTTTATTGCAATTTCTCAGACAGGAAATATGTATTAAAATTCCAGCATCACATAAAATATGGATGATGAAGTTAAAGTAATAACCATAAACAGATCTTGTCTGCTCTTTGGGGATGGATTTGTGTGTGTGTGTGTGTGTGTGTGTGTGTGTGTGTGTGTGTGTGTGTGTGTGTGTGTGTGTGTGTGTGTGTGTGTGTGTGTGTGTGTGTGTGTGTGTGTGTGTGTGTGTGTGTGTGTTTCAGCCCTGTGGAAGTAGGTCAGGTACAGGCCTGCATTACAATGAGCCAGGCTCAGGAGCGTTCAAATAAAATGTACCCTGCATAATCACTGATAAAAAAGAAAGGAGAGAGAGAGAGAGAGAGAGAGAGAGAGAGAGAGAGAGAGAGAGAGAGAGATAGATAGAGAGAGAGAGAGCGCAATGACTGTATGACGTCTGATGAGCAGGGTAAAAAGGTACAAACTTCAGACATGAAACAGCATTTTTAAAGAGTTTCAGACGCGAGCTTGGTTGAAGGATGAAGGGGGACAGTGGAGGTGGCAGGGGAGCAAAGGGAGGCTGAGGAGGATGAGAAGGAAGGGACATAAAAGTGGAGATGTAATAGTGTACATCTGGCCCACATCTGGGCTACATCTTTGCACAAAGCGCTCAAAGTTTTGTTGTACGCCCAGGGTCACATTGGCCAAGCTTCGCGGGATAAACTAGAAATACTGTTCCATCAAAATAGTGTGGGCTCGCATGTAGGACAGGGGTCTTCAAGTTACTACAGGGGGTCCCCCAAATCTTTGTGTGATAGAAACTTTTTTCTCCTTTTTTATATGCATGAACCCTAGTGTCCATATTCTGAGAACGTTGTGAGCTTGTAGATCTGTACACTATTGTAGATCTTCTATTTTTGGCAAAGAGCTTTGGTGTATTGGGGAAAAAGAGCAGACTAAGTACAGAGTGAAAGTTCAAGTTTATTAAGTATTGACGGTTCAAGTGGTTAAATATCTGAAAACACAAATTGACATGAATCCAAAGTACACGGACAATTGTGCTGACAAACATTGAAACTATATGGAATCTATGAACAGGTTGTGGGGGTCCCTGCTTCATCTATTTCTCAACTAAGGGGTCCTTGGCCTGAAAACGCTGAAGACCCCTGTTGTGGGATGAAACAACAAAACACAGAGGAACAGTTCTCCACAGACAAAAAGAGAGTGCCATAAAATAAACACTGCTGTGAAACAGAAAGGCTTAAAGGCTGTATAAAAAATAAATATGAAAAGGAAGAAGCAGGATGTGAAGTATAACTCCCACTGTGTGTGTATACAGTATGCAGGACATTTACCTCTATAGCATGTTGGAACTGCTCGTGTTCCTTCTGGAGCTGCTCAGCCTCCTGTAAAGAGCTGGCTGTAATCAGACCTGCATTCAGCATGGACTCCCCATTCCGAATCCAACCGAGGACCTGGAGCGACACACACACACACACACACACGCACGCACGCACGCACGCACGCACGCACGCACGCACGCACGCACGAACACACACACACACACACACACACACACACACAAAAACCGAGGGTTATTATTATGGAAAATCCTCAGTGTTCATTTATCTATTTGTAAGTCGTGGATTAAATGTACACTCAGTATTTGACAGTGTGGTGTCTGTGTTAAACATTGGTTTATGTACAGCGCTGTAAGTAAGACATCCCGGCACCCACGTGGCTAAAAAGTACTAACATAGACACTCAAACATATAGATCGACACAGAAACAATAGCTGCTTCACCCCACCCTCTCTCTCTCTCTCTCTCTCTAATTCTCTCATATCCCCATCCCATCCCGTTGCAACTCCAACATAAAGGACCATCAGAGGTAAATAATCCTTTGGTTCAGTGAGAGGTCAATGTGCCATGGATCTCTTGAGACAGACTCCCCTAATGATGTAATTTTCTGTCTTTCACTCATGAAACTGTACACATCAATATTAAACAATAACACACACACACTCACTCACTCACTCACTCACTCACTCACTCACTCACTCACTCACTCACTCACTCACTCACTCACTCACTCACTCACTCACTCACTCACTCACTCACTCACTCACTCACTCACTCACTCACTCACTCACTCACTCACTCACTCACTCACTCACTCACTCACTCTCTCTCTCTCTCTCTCTCTCTCTCTCTCTCACTCAGACACACACACACACACACACACACACACACACACACACACACACACACACACACACACACACACACACACACACACACACACACACACACACACACAGGTTATGAAAACCTTTCCGGTCATTGACTTTCCGTATACTTATTCCATATTGCCTTAAAGGAAGTATGACATGCTGTTTTTACCAATCATAAAAGTCTTTGTCCTGGTCCTTAAAATGTGTACAATGTTAAAACTGAAAACTCCACTCCAGGAAGGTTTTTCTCTCTCTGTGTTCTGTGGCCTTTTGAGTAGCAAAGATAATATACCTAGTCACCAGAGATGGCGTAGTTCAGAGACTTTCATGTTAATCATCGCCTCTGCTCCGCCCCCCCAAAGCCCTGGCCCTCCTACCTTCTCCAAACACCCCATATGGTGCAGTGATGTAATGTTGAAAGGCTCCAGTGATACAGCAAAGGTGATCAAACCACACTCTCCCCTGGACGATGATGCGTACGTCCAGAGGCCAATGAACTCAATTTTCTGAGCCTAATTGTTCAAATAAAATACAGATTACAGAAAAAACACTGCATGTTGAAGGTTCAGTTTTTTTGTGTGTAATTGAGGTAAAAAAAATCTAATTCAAAAAGAAATTGATGTCATATGACCTTTAATCTTTTTTTAAAGATTTATCCCACGATATTTGTAACCCTTTTTTTCACCCAGTGTCAATTGTCTAATGTAATCCTGGGCGCTACACTCCCTCTGCCAACCTGGGGAGAGCAACAGACAGAGCTCATGCTTCCTTCTATGCATGAGGAGTCCAAGCCGCTTCTTTTCACCTGACCAGAGTTTCCCAGGTTGGACACAGCACATGGAAGGAACACGTTATTCCGACCTGGGGAGAACATGCAAACTCCACACAGAAAGGCCCTTTCGCCAACCCCACGACAGCACTACGGACTGTGCCACTTCCCCTCCCCCATATTGTCTTATCTTAACTGATGTAACCTTAAACCTTACCCTTAATGTTAAAATATGTCTAACCCTAACTATATGAGACTACAGTCAAATCAATCAATGGGGACACAAATTATCTCGCCAATATGACATACTGTACCATCCGCAATCAACTAGTCCAAATGTACAAAATGTGTCCTAAAACGTGTCAGGAACACACACGCGTGCACACAATGTCACTTATGCTTCTCTACAAAGACTTTTCCCACATACTTCTGTACCTGTAGCTCCAGCCGCAGGCTAAATTCCACACAACCTGCCCTCTGTGTGTGTGTGTGTGTGTGTGTGTGTGTGTGTGTGTGAGACTGACAGAGTGCACTGGGAATGATGTGATGATGCAACATGTCTCTAATTACAGCTTTTTCAGCTACTTCCCACATGGACCCATGTTTCCGTTTGCACTTGCAATGTCACCACTAGTTGGTCGGCCCCTCAGGAGAATGTAGAGCTGACAACTACTGAAACACTGTCCTTCTGTACACTCTGACAGGACTGCATCACTCTCACAAAGTCCTGCCACAACGTTAACAAGTGTGCACAAATGCACACACGCACGCACGCACGCACGCACGCACGCACGCACACACGCACACACACACACACACTGGCACACTGATGAGCTGGGATGAGGTGTTGTGATATCAGAAGGCGGGAGGTCAGTGCAGATTCTGTCTTGGCCATTCATTGGTCAGTCAGCAGCCCTGGATGTCTGAACAGGTCAGTGCAAATGAATTCAGTCATCTCCATATTTGGGAACATATGGCCACATTTTGTCCAACTTAGACTACCAACCAGGTCTGTTTTTTGGTTGTTGTCAAAGTTGATCCCATGCCAAAGCGTCAGTGCTCACCTAGCCACGGGATCCAGGCATTTAGTGCTCACCCAGCAGTCTGCACACGCCCATGTGAAGGACGAAGTCGCTTGGCCCTTAAGGGCGAGGTCGCTTCTCGCCCTTACTGGTTTACCGGTACGTATTTTTCTGTTGCTGTTGGTAGTCATGGTTGCCAGTTCCCACCTGATGTCATGTGGGAGTTCAGACTGCTCCAGACCATTCTGGGTGACTGCTAGCTTGCATAACATCTTCAGGCTAGGATTTAAGTCTAGGATGAACAGGTCACCAGAAGTGAAGTTTCTTCTTTTGAATCTTCCAAGACCGGATCCTCCAAGACCTCCATGGATGATGATACAATCTCCCACCATGCAACAGCTCATCCCATGCATCCTACAGGGGTCTTTCCCCTTCCATGGCTCAACCTGCTTCCAGGAAAACGTCTCTTGACTGAATTTCCACAGATCATTTAAGTTCCCATTCAAGTCGATGCCACCAAATATGTACAGCTCTCCATTGTAGGCAAAGGCTGAATGATAATTGTGTCCTGGAATAAGGTGTTGTTTAGAAGGCATGCCTAGCCAGCAGTTTGTCTCTGTGTCAAACACTCTGAAGATAGAATCAGCACCCCCAAATACAAACATCTTTGTCCCAATGATGGTGGCCGAGTGACCTTTTGAAAAAGGTGGTGGGGTGCCTCCGGTGTTAATTAAGGACCAGATCATTATGCTGGTGTCCAACTTGTACATGTCCTGGGCCCTTGCCCTTGTATGGGGGCGTCCCCCATACACATACATAAACTTCTCCAGGACACAGGCTGAGTGGAACCACCTTGCTTCTGGAATAGTCCCAGAAAAATTGGGTCTGAACCAGCTGTGGGTGTCGATACCAAAGGCATAAAGCACATTGCAGTAAGGAAACCCTCCCCACATGAAGACAATTTCTTCTACCAGCACAGCTGTGTGGCCACTGCACCCGGAGGGAACCTCAATGGGGCCTTGTCCTGTTTCATTTGTCACTGAGGGCAACTTCCTCCAACGCAAGGACAATGTGTTGAAAATGTGGACTTCAATCTGATTGTTTAGGTCTTTGTAGTGCCTTCCAAATGTGTACACCGTGTGTCCAACTACCACAGCACCATGGTAGTAATTCTTGGGTCCTCCTTTCAGATGTGTCGTCCAGTGAAACATTTCACACAGAAGCAGCACTTTGAATCAGAGCACCTAGTTTATAGACAAAACATTAAATGAAAACTTACCGGTAATTAGTTGGAACAATTGGAATGACACTTTGTTAATTGGGACGATTACTTTTAAAGGATAATTACATTTGTTGTGATGACATAGTTTTGATGTCATTGTGTGATGATGTAATGGAATATCCATCCATCCTCTCATGTCAAGTCCCCTTTCCCTGTGGTGTTCCACAAGGATCGTTTCTGGGTCCTGTACTTTCCCTTGGTAATACGTTTATCATTTGAAATCACAACTTCCACTTTCACTGTTTCACAAAGTTTTAGTTACCATAAAACTGCTGTCGCAGCACAGTGTCCTGTTTAATGTCAATGTCATGACATGACTGTCTGACACTGACAATGCCAGTGTTGTTCAATCACATTAAGGTCTCTACACACTGGGAGTGTTTATTTTGTCATTAGTCTTCTGACGATTAATTTACCCAATGTCTGTCTGTCTGTCTGTCTGTCTGTCTGTCTGTCTGTCTGTCTGTCTGTCTGTCCATCCATCCGAGATCCCTAATCCCTGATCAATATTAAGCCCATACAGTATCTGGGAATGCCCATACAGTATATGGACATATTGGGCTGTATTTTCTTTTAGCGTTACGTTTTCTCGTTAATGGAAGTCAAAGGAGCTCAGACCGGGCTGAAACGTGTCCAAATTTGGAGTCGTACGGTAAATCACAAGTACTGTACAGACACAGAGACAGGCTGGCTGATGTCTTGAGATCCACGTTGGAGCCACGCTGATCCCACAAGGATCCCAAGATCCACACGATTTGATTCCTTTTATTCAGGAGTTAAGAATGCCTCACTCTCGTTTTTGATCCCTCTGCAAACATCCCCAGCGGCCACCGGGCTAGAGATATTTTTAGTGGCTGTGCAGGTTGTTGTGTACCTGTTTGACCTCGGCCTGCAGATGTCTCAGCTGGACACACTGCTCCAGGTGCCTCCTGTGCTGGTCAGCGGCCAGGTCCAACTCCTGCTGCTTCTCATGGAGGAACTCCAGCAGGTCCTGGACACGTGTGGCCATGTCCACATCTCTGTCACAAAGCAGCTCCACACCTGCACACACAGAGAGAGAGAGAGAGAGAGAGAGAGAGAGAGAGAGAGAGAGAGAGAGAGAGAGAGAGAGAGAGAGAGAGAGAGAGAGAGAGAGAGAGAGAGGCATGGAGTGGTTCAAAAACTGCAATGCAATTTTAGCCACTTAAGACCTAGTGTATATTGTCGCTGTTGGGTGGACAGACACCCTGCATGTCCAAAACGGTTCCTTTTTTATTATTATTTATAAATAGTTGCATACATTTACGAGAAAAAAAAAAAAAAAAAAGGAAATACAAGGTTTCTGCCAGACAGCAAGTATTTACTTTGTTATATAACAAGCTAACTATGGCTTGAAAGCTTGTAGATCTGCTATTTTCACAATTCTTGACTATTTCTGACCATGTTGTTCCCCTACAGTATAACAACATGCCCAAATTAGGGATGGCACAGTTAAAGTGGTTAATAACATCCCAGAAAGAATTCTGCATATCTGCTGAAGCATAAATACTGATTAACATCTGTAATAACATCTGTGGGGGATATTTGTTAACCCATTTAGAACGGGTACACATCATTGTGTCATCATTATTTTATGCTTTAACTATTGAAAAATAGCAGATATACAAGCTCACAGCGCGGCACCGAGTGCCGCGCTGCAAGCTTGTAGATCTGCTATTTTTGAAAAATCTTGAAAATGAGAATTTTGACACGATTCTATAAGTGTCTTTTGAATCCTTCTAAGATTTTTTGAAAAACCATATGTTTCTATGTCAGCAATCTGGCTAGCCATCTTCAAAGAAAATGTCCTTTTCACTTAAATGGAGCTTAGTTAGTCTGTTCTTGAGAGACTACTATGTCAGTGGTGCTCAAACTTTTTCATGTGAAGGACCCCCAAAATGATATTTATTTGGCCAGGGACCCCCATCTCAAAATATTTAGTTCCAGGGACCACCCAGAAGCTAAATTTGAGTTACAAACGTTTGCTTTGAAAATACATATATTCAAAGATTTGCACACATTTTCACAACTTTTTCAAAAATAGCAGATTTACAAGCTCGCAGCGCGCGCTGTGAGCTTGTATATCTGCTATTTTTCACTGGTTAATGCATTCAATAATTCTAGGCCTAAATGGGTAAATATCTCTGTACTTACATTTTGCTCTGACGTTCCATAGAAGCATTTTGTAATTGTGTTTTTTGGAGGGGCAACTGCGATGCTAGCTGCAACGATGACGCTGGTAGATAGCCCGTAAGGCATGCTACTGAGCCCGCTCTATCACAAAACTAAACAGTTAGCCCTAACCTTGCAGCTTGTAATATCAAATAAATGTGTTCTGTAGTTTTGTAGCAGTCTGTTTCTCTTCTGAGCTTTGGAGAGAAAAAATAGGTGTGGTGTTGGAAAAAAAAAGAAAAAATGTATTTCTCCATCTCTTGAGCATGCAGGCGCGCGTGTGTCTGTGTGTGTGTTTAGCTCTGCAAGGGCTTTAACCAGCCAGTGAACATGAGTGCTATGGATTAAGTTGTGAAATCTGTTTATCTGGCAAAGCAAGGATGCTATTCTGATCTCCTGTCGCTCTCTCTCACGCACATGATGCATGCATGCACGCACACACACACGCACACACACGCATAGTCGCACACACACACACACACACACACACACACACACACACACACACACACACACACACACACACACACACACACACACACACACACACACACACACACACACACACCTTCCCTACCACATCCTAAGGTGACCTATTAAAAAAGTTTTAAATAAAGGTGTAAGTGAAAAGATGAATTGCAGATTAGATTTTTTGCTATGGATTGTGAGGTCAATCTACCACATTTTTGGGGGTAGACAAAGAAATCAGTTTGGATTCAAAACTGAGAGGTATTCAGTTTCATGAGGTATCATGAATGCATGTGCACTTGAGCGTGCATGTGTAAAAGAAAGAATATGTGCCCCAGTTTAAGATTTGGCCACCGTACCATGGCTCTGTCTATCAATCTTCACCTTCTGTCTTACTCTCACACTGTCTCCAACACATCTCCTCTCTTCTCCTCTCCCTCCATCCCACCTGTCAACATGATCTAACCTTCCTCCTCAAACCATACACGTATTTATCATTAATGTTGAGTCCTTGCCTATGGCCTGTTACATTCACACTGAACTGCATGTTTTATTATAAAGCAGCATCTCTTCATCCTCTTATGTCTTCATCCCGTCCCTCTTACTGACTAGAGTCTTAAAGCTGCAATCCAGTGACTAACATGTTCTTTTCACCAATCTGCAGTGGTAAGTATGTTATACAATATAACTAATCCAACTATGGTGGTCTCCCTGCTCTTCCAATGAATCATTAGACCATATGTTTGGGTAGGACGTCCTACTGGTTGATAAGGCAATATCTCCCCTGACCAAGCTGGCATTGCATCTTCAATCATTGATACGATATTATCGCGATAATCAAAATAACCCCAACATTTGCCAAAAAATAGCAGATCTACTGTTCGGCAATTTTTTGGCAAAGAGATTTTGTAGCGAGTGGGAAAAAAACATTGTATCAAATACGTTATTTACAGGTCCGTTTGACCAATTATAGAGGGTTTAAATGGTACCGGATATGCAGCTGGACAAATAAAAAGTTTGAACAAAAATGTATCCCAGTGCATGACGGAGGACGATTTCACGCTAAATTAAATCTCCACGATACGATTACCGTGAGTGTTGTTTTTATCACGATAAACGATAACAACGATTATGGTCCCATCCCTAGTGTGTGGGTGTGAGTGTGCATGGGTTGCCCTCCACTCACCAGATGCCTGCACCTCGGTGACGTACTGCAGCAGCTCCTGTCCCTGGTGGATGACATCAAAGGTCAGGTTGTTCATGGTCAGGGCCTTGTCAGCGTGATGCTGTAGCCTCTGCTCCGCCAGCGTCAGGTCCTCCGTGTCAAACTCATTCATCTGCTGGGACAGCTCCTCATTCCATGACTCCAGGTCTGAGATGATCTGAGAGAGAGACAGAGAGAGAGAGAGAGAGAGAGATAGAGAGAGAGAGAGAGAGAGAGAGAGAGAGAGAGAGACAGAGAGAGAGAGAGAGAGAGAGAGACAGAGACAGAGAGACAGAGAGACAGAGAGAGATGGGATTAGGAGTTATATCGTGTGCTTTGAGAAAGCTAGTAAAAGATATACCGGTACCATAGTTTGAAGTAGGAAAAATACTCTCACGAAAATGTTCACTTTGTTTAACCCAGCATCCACACACAAACCCACAAATCAAGGGGCACAATTACGGTAAGATTTCAATCATTATTACTGGGACATTATTAAAGTTATACTATGTAACTTTTTTAATAAAAAAAATCTTAAAATTGTCCTAGTTATTAAATCGCTAAAGTTTTAGAACACCCACTCTGTTAATTTCAGCCCCCAAAGCCTTTTCTTTATATGTGTTCTACTGAGCCCTGGTGGCCGTGACCGGGGCTGTTTTTCCCGGCCAAATTACGTCATCTGCATCATTCTGTACACGTGTCTCCCTACCGGCCAATCACAGCCCAGATCATACACTGCCAGAGCTCTTCAGGAAGTACACTGCAGTGTTTACACTGGTCTAGGAGTCTAGCATGTAACTCCCCAACCGCTGCTCGTAGAGGGACACGAGAGACCTCTATGGATGCGTCTCGGCGAGGTGAGGCGGACGCGGTGGTCTAAAGGCCCGGTCCGCGGCGAAAAACGGACGAAAAAAGCAGACGCGACCGCGGTTTGCTATACCGCTACTGACCACTAGTTGAGCAACTTACACAGTATAGCTTTAAATAATAATAATTAAAACATATATAAATTACAATGGCATGATTTTAGGTAATTTCGGGGAAGTCTGATTTAATAGGAACTCTTACTGTAAGTCTCCTCTCTAATTGCTAGTAACCCAATCTCCTCTAGCTGACTGTGTGCCACTCTGAGATGTCAGTGCTTGTCCCAGAGTGCCCACGCATGCTGAATCATCCTGGCAACAGAAAACACATTTTTTTTTACCTGTTTTTTCTTTGTCTATGTTAGACTCAAGTTTAGACTAAATAGATTCAGTACGTACGGTAGCTGCTACAAAAACTTCTGCCTTTGAATTTAGAGAAACAACAAGTTCCCAGCACTTTTGAGAAAGAGTGTAGTTTTAGTGTCATAGTCTTCCTGTGTGTCTGTGTCTGCTAAATGTGTATAGCAGTATTGCGGTCAAGGGTAAATACTGATAATAGTACACCCATCTCCTCAGCAATAAAAACACTTCCTAATATATCACCATCAGCTTTTACACAGGTATCATGACTGCATGATAGTTTCAGGCTTCAACTCATGCAGGGGTCTGACATTTACAGAGGCATAGCTATGGCATTATTCAACACATACGAAACTCAAATATCACCACTCTGGCTCTCCATTACTTGAGTAATACTGTGTGTGTGTGTGTGTGTGTGTGTGTGTGTGTGTGTGTGTGTGTGTGTGTGTGTGTGTGTGTGTGTGTGTGTGTGTGTGTGTGTGTGTGTGTGTGTGTGTGTGCGTGCGTGTGTGTCTAGACTAGACACTGTTGTATATCAAGCCGACATTCAGCTGTTCTGTAACTTCATATGGTATCAATGTAAAGAATGGCCCAGAGATGAAATGCACGTGTTGTCTTGCCCCAACCACTGGATTCCATGTAAGTAACAGGGTCATATTTACTGTATAATGCAGTAGCTGCTTAACAGCAGTAAAAATCCGATCTGAGTTTGTGTGCTCAATGTGGATGAATACGAGATGCTTGGACAGCTGTCCTCATCCGTTCAGATGCTGTGAGTGTAATCTCTGGTGTCTCTGAAGATCTCCAGCAATGAGGAAAATGAGGCGAGAGTGACTGAGAAGGAGCGGAGTCCAGCATTAACAACAATACCCCCTTAAATTTTAAGAGTGGAATGTAGAAAGGAATGAGAAATTGGAAAAAAGAACCAGACAGAGAGGATAGAGTTAAAAAAAACCTAACGTTTAGCTCAAGTATGTCTGCATATGTACAGTATGGGAATGTAAGAATTCCTGTTTCTCTCCAGTAGCGCGAGTTTAATTTCGTTTTTGCAGACTTCGAAACGTTTCCAACGGCTGTGTCTAATTCTGTGGCTGCCTGGTTCTACCCAGCTCCGTAGATAGAGCTGGCAAGCTCACTGTGATTCATACTAAATTATTAGAGAGTAGAGACAAAATATATTGATAGAAATAACGTCTGGAAAAGATCATTTCCTTTGGATTCGTAATAGAGGAGCAGTTAAATGGTGCATTTATATAGTGCCTTCATCCAAAGCACTTTACAATGTGCAATACATTCACACACGGCAGGGGCAACCATGCAGGGCACCAACCTTCTCATCGTAGCAGTTAGGGCCGGGATGACATTGCATTGATACAGTAGCTGAACACATACCTTCTACTCAAGAGCTTTTAACATCCCTCAAAGTGTCAGCAGCCAAAGGGGGCCAAACACTAAATGCAAATACATTTAAAAGATAGATTGCCTGATTCTGAATGAACTGAGATCATCCAGATCCATGAAATCAAAGGAATAGTGGAATGCAAATATTGCATTCCTCTACATATGACTACATTATGTAGTCAGCAGCAGAAAGGACTTCCTGACACGGAAAGGACAGGCCTGGAGTGCTTGCAATAAGTTACATCCAATATGGCCTGGCCATCAGGTGTCTCAAGAGCTACCAAGATCAATATTTTCAAAGCCTGCATGGAACGTATCCTTCTGTACGATTCCCAAACAAGGACAATGAATAAAGAGCTCCTCCATCATACACAAGATCTCTTGTGGGATGGAAATGAGCGTCTAGCTAAATTCAGCATATTTACATGCAATCATGTGTATTGATTGCAATGTTCATTAATGTGCACTGTCCTGGATATAAACAAATAAAACGTGTCCAGAAACATTCATGGAGGAACCATCCCACTAAAAGTTCTCAAACTTTAACCCCCTTAAACGGGTCCATTTGGTTCCATTTGTAAACTCACAGAGTCACAAACCTGTAAGGGTCAATTTGGAAGCCCCTCAAGGAACCCTGAGGGTCCCCACTTTGAGTAATACTGCGCTAAAGCTCAGATCTGTTCATGGTGGCATCCCTGATCCCACCAATCTCAGTTGTTGTGGCACAAAGAAGAGACTGCTTTGCTGGACTTTACAGAGCAAAAGAACAGATCCACTGCAGGGATATTTTCTGGAGACTACCCTGCCTAAGTGCCCATGAAGAGGAAGCAGACCACTCACATTAGCAGATGTTCTGATCAGGGAGGTCTTAGAGGCAAGCCACCCATGCGGTACATCAAATGTAAGATGATTTGTGCATGTTTCTGATCCATACAGAAGCAAAGGAAAATACACTCCTTCCCTTGAATACCAAAACCAGTTCTAACTACGTCAAAACAAATCCAGGATTGTGGAATAGATTTTGTCATTCCTCTCAATGGAGATCTCCATAAAGAGTGGTTGAGGAAAGATCTGTGTTGCCTTAACACCATCAAGAGATCCTGAAATTATGTAAAAACAAAACCAAAATGTCCTCACAACGCTTCCTTACAAAATGTCTGTCTACAAGGTTTATTTTCTGAAAGAATATGTCTTTTCTCTGTACAGAGAGGTTCAAATGACTTTCCCTACAACAAAGAAAGAATTCTAATGTAAAATCATCTGCAGGGATACTTGGCTCTTTTTGCCATACTGCTAAATAACCCGAGTGTAAAGGTTTACCTCTACAGCATCCGTTTTTACACCCTCAGAGTTAATAATAGTCAGGATTTTGTTGTACACCAGCACTGGTGCAAAGTTATATCAGACTTTCTTCAGGCAGTGTAAAAATCCCTTTTCCACACAGTAAGATCATCCCACATCTAGCTAACAAAGTAACACCTTACCCAGCAGTCCTCTGAGCTCTCCCCCTTTCCTCTCCTCCTGCAGTTAAGTAGAATGCCCTCTCTGTGTAGAAAGACCATTGCCCTCGGCTGCCAGCACAGTGACTAACTTACAGGACACTTTTAAGAGCAGAGACCAATCTCTGCAATTACAATGTCTCTTTATCCCAGCAGTGCACAGAGAGACTGGGCTACACTTGAGAGATGAAGGCACTGCGAGGCACGAGTCTCACCTGAAGCATACCTCAAACGCACGCCCCCACAGGCGTGAGACTGAGCAAGGAGTGTCCCGACTGGGGCACGTGCGCGCGTGTGTGTAGGGAGTGGGGGGGAAAATACTTTTCCTACTGTACCACCCTTCAAGTGTGTGTGTGTGTGTCTGTGTGTGTGTATGTGTGTGTGTGTGTGTGTGTGTGTGTGTGTGTGTGTGTGTGTGTGCGTGTGTGTGTGTGTGTGTGTGTGTGTGTGTGTGTGTGTGTGTGTTTTCTCTCTGTGCTTGAACAATGAGTGACAAGGAGACACACCGTGATTTCCTGAGCTGACACGCAGAGCAAATAGGAGGATTTAACCGTTGCTGCGGGCTCAACAAAACAGACACAACAGACTGGAATCCAACCCCTACTCCTCCACATTTCATCTGACTTCTACGGTTAAATAATGGATGTGTTACATGCTTGGGGTTAAGGTTTTGCCAACACCACCACAGATGCTCACTTACGGTAGATAACTAAGGCTGTATCGTCTCAGCCTTATTTTATGACTGACAGACTTTTAACTAAAACCATACAATGCTTTGTTTTAACAGACACCATGGGTCCTCCTGGGTTTATGAAACTTGCTCAGCACATGAAGAATACTAATCGTTGAGTTCAAGCAAAGCAAGAACGTTTTACCAGAGACAAAACAAAACTATCTGTGTTGTCAAAAATGAAACAAAGCCCACGATTCCTCTGAGACATCTCCTCCTTCGGGTAATGAATTCCTTTCAGGGTCACACTAAAGGCTCATCCAACACGTGCATATATGCATGCACGCTTTTAAGCGCACACACCTACACACACACACACACACACACACACACACACACACACACACACACACACACACACACACACACACACACACACACACACACACACACACACACACACACACACACACACACGTCTGATACAAGTTCATGCCCACATACCGCTTCAATCATGCATCCACTGACTCACTATACTGGTATCTATCTGTTATGGAAATGTCCCAGAGCAACTTTGCTTACTTACACTATCAACATGAATATCAGCACGCCTATTTGCTTGAGGCTTTCATAAAATAATATAAAAACTAAAATAAATACAAAACTGTCCCTAATTTGTGGGCTGTATACTGTATCCATTTGCGGTGCAGCAAATATACTCCAGCTGCTATGATAAACATCACATGAAGCAGGGGAGAAAGAGATACAAAATTACTCACAGCTGCTAACTGAGCCCCGGCCAAGAGGAAGTGTTTGCTCTCTCAAGGATTCAAGTTTTTTTAAGAAGAAGAAAATGTAACTAAAAGCTGGCCAGGGAGGATAAACATAATTGAACCAAAAGTGGGTGCCTAAAACGCGTTACGCTGAACTACAACACTGTTGTTGTTTGTCATTGCAACTGTTCACTGCTGTGTATTCAAAATACTGTAACTGTGTGTTGTTTACTGTGTAAATCAATAGGCATCCTCCACGTGGGGCGGGGTCTCTCTCCACAGCCGTGTACACTATGAGATCAATGTCACAGTCGTTTTCCCATTAGACCATGTCTCTTGCCTTCTCTGATAAGATATGCTGATGTCTAACGTTACGCTAGACGGTGATGGTAAAACTAAGACGAAGGGGGGCCTTTGGGTCGTACTTTCGTTTCTCTTATTCTTCATGTCCCTTCATCATCTCCCTTCCAGTGAGCAGCTCATCACAAGCTCATGTGTGCTTCTGTCTTTCAGAATGTAATAGGGCATTCATGAATAATGATTTTTAGTATTCGAATTATTCAACCTCAAATAGACAGGAAATATACGGTATATATATTTTTTCATCCAATAAAAACAAGCAATTTTCGCTCTAGTAGTGACAATTGCAATTAGCTGGCTCTTCCTCCATCACGACATCGAGTTTGCCAGGTGGCTGCTGTTTTTCCCACTGGTAATTATTTCCGGGAGATGAAATGTGACGCATGACATCAGTATAGACTCAGAGCATTAACAAATTCATCCACCAGGGGCATTGACAACTCATTCTTATGACTTCCTATTTAGTCAAGCTGTATAAACCATGATGAAATATATATTTTTTTTTTAAAGGAGAGAACGTCGAATAGTGACTTTGATATTCAAATATTCTGTGAATGCCATAGAATGTAAAAACCTCATACTGTATCTCCAAGTTTCAAAATAATATGTTCATTCATAAATTAAAGCCCTAACTCATCATGCAAGAGTGTTGCACAAAAGTAGTGAAAATAGCCGATCCCGTTGTGTGCTTGTAGATCTGCTATTTTCGCTACTTTGACTCGTTTTTAAAATAATAAAATAACAAAGGGTTTTGGACATACAAGGTTTCCACCCGTCAGCGCCAATATTCTCTCTCTCTCTCTCTCTCTCTCTCTCCCTCCCTCTCTCTCTCTCTCTGTCCCTCCTCCCACCCCCACCTCACGGTCCCATATACTCACATCAATGGCGTCCCTCTCAAAGATGCGCAGCTGGAGGAACAGCTCCAGCTTGATCTTCCTCTCCTGGAAGAGCTCCTCCATCTGGCCCTGAGCCTCGTCCAGCTGCTGCAGGACACTCTCTATGTGAGCCATGGAGCTGTTGTGCGGGGTCTTGTTGCTCGAGATGGCAGAGTCTCTGCAAAAGATGGTAAACACAACTTAAGGATAAAACGAACCACACAGTGCACGTGACAGATCGAACACACATAAGTGTGCAGACCGGTTCAAAAGCAAGTGAGGGGGGGGGGAGACATGTTATGGATTTAATTAGCAACAGTACTACTTTCCGTTGAAGTGTAAAAAGTGGTACTTCTGTGATGGCTGCCGCTACAAAGCAGCTGATGCACGGTTCATTTGTGATGCAGCGAAGCTCTCAACAGCCGTTTTTATCTGTGGGAGTAGAAAACCACGAGACTGTCCTCCGCACAGGCTATAGTAGCGCACATGGTTTTTACGCTGCAACCTAATTGCCCCTTGGACTCGTAAATAAAGAGCAGAACTGAAGTGCACATGTGTCATGTGGACTCCCAGCAAACGTGTGGTCTATCACAGGGATGGGACGATACGAAAATGTCATATCACGGTTATTGTGACAAAAGATTTACGACATTATCGCGATAATCAAAATCCATTATCCTGGGGCGGAACATTTGCCAAAAAACAGCAGATCTAAAAGCTCCGAAACGTGTCGCGTTGAGACGCGTTGTGAGCTTGTAGATCGGCTATTTTTTGACAAATGTCGGAGGACGATTTCACGATAAATTAAAACTCCACAATACGATTATCGCGAGTGTTTTTTTATCAAGATAAAAGATAATATCTCTTATCGTCCCATCCCTGGTCATTGACCTGAGCTGCTGTATGAGGTCCTCTCCCTCCTTGATGACGTTGACGGTGGCCTGCAGGGTGGTCTGCTGCTGCTGGCCAAAGCGCTTGATCAGGTCCTGCACGGCCTCCACCGACTCCGCGTACACGTCATCCAGCAGCTCCTTCTGCAGCTCCTCCAACCACGTCCACAGCTAGAGGAGAGTGACAGGAACACGCAGCCAATGAATGTGCAGTAAGTAGATCAGTGTTTCTCAACCCCCAAATAATATTGAGGGGTCCCCAGATGATTAACTTAATGTGCAACATTGTTTTCTCACTCAACGGTAAACAAACCAACATAAAGTTTAAGTGTATCAAGGGTATATACTGTACACATTTCTAAAGTGACAATTTAAGGACTTTTTTAATATCAATAAAATGACAAATTAAACATTTGCCAAAGTGTCAAATATAAGAGGCAGAAATTGTGAACATAGCTGATCTACATGCTCACAACGTCTCTCAAAAATTTTATTAATAAAGATGTTGAGAACCACTGCCCTAAAGGAACCCACAGAGTCCCTGGAATCCACTTTGAGAACCACTGCAGTAGATCATCATGTACACACATGTACAAGAAAAAATAGAAAAGAAAGAAAAGGCAGCATCAATGATTGGATTTCATCGTGTTGTTATCAGCAGCATAACAGATCAACAGGGGTGGGATTAGATAAGATGGAGAGGCAGGTCGACAGACGGGCAGAAGACGGAACAGAAACATAAAACTAAGCAGTCCATTTTAGAGCTGCTGTTTTGTGATGATCGTCTTTGGGTCACTTTGACAGATTAGCCAGCTGGGTGACTTGGCAGTGGCACAGCATTCTATATCCCTGGCACGCTGGAGGAAATACCCCACTAGAGGCTGCTCTGTTTGACCAGCATACTCTCTCTCTCTCTCTCTCTCTCTGTCTCTCTCTCTCTCTCTCTCTCTCTCTCTCTCTCTGTCTGTCTGTCTGTCTGTCTGTCTGTCTGTCTGTCTGTCTGTCTGCCTGCCTGCCTGCCTGCCTGCCTGCCTGCCTGCCTGCCTGCCTGCCTGCCTGCCTGTCTGTCTGTCTGTCTGTCTGTCTGTCTGTCTGCCTGCCTGCCTGCCTGCCTGCCTGCCTGCCTGCCTGCCTGCCTGCCTGCCTGCCTGTCTGTCTGTCTGTCTGTCTGTCTGTCTGCCTGCCTGCCTGCCTGCCTGCCTGCCTGCCTGTCTGTCTCTGTCTCTCTCTCTCTCTCTCTCTCTCTCTCTCTCTCTCTCTCTCTCTCTCTCTCTCTCTCTCTCTCTCTCTGAACATGTAAAATGTTCTATTTCCCTGTCTCACACCCTCATAAGCAGGATAAGTTTGTACCATCATCAGCAACTTGATAAATTCTAATGACATACAATATATCAAACCAATGCAGTCTCTTGAGTCAAGGTGAAATAGATGTTCAACAGGCTGTTATCTGCATTTGCAAATGTACTACTGTATGAAATGAAATTAAACTCTTCAGTGTAGCTCATGCTCATCTACCGGTACCTATGTGGTGTCAATAAATGAATGCAAAGATGCTCAGGTAGCCAAGGTAGGTGTACGTGCTGCATGCACATACACCCTCTCTCTCATGCAAACATACATGCACGCACGCGCCACACGCACTGACACATACAGAGTAAACTCCACCGGTGTTATGAGACAGATGGGAAGAGAGAGATTAGTCCATACGGACATTAAAGACTGCCATCACAACACCGTAGGCTCTAATCAGTCTCTAATAATGACTCATGTAAACAGGATGTAGTGTTGTTAACACATGCTGAGCACAGAGGCTACAGTCAGCACACAGAGGTTAATGGTGACAGTCAAAGATGCTGGGTGTAGGGTTTTCAAATTAATATAATAGTAACAAAGTAACAAAAAAATACCCATGGATTCCCATGGTATTCCAGACTGATATCTGAAACTTGCGTTCTAGGCCTAACAAACTTCCAAAAATCATCCAGTGCATGTAATTGCCTTCAGTTGGGGGCACATGGCAACTATACTCCTGTCAATGTGGTGTAGCCTGCGTGGACACTAAATTGGTCTGAGATCTTTTCAATATATTTTGCCAGTTGGCGTCATCATTGCAGGTCTGTCTCTGGATTGTGTTTCATAGACATCCAGTCGGAGGATATCAGCCCCCAATTAGAGTGAAAGAATGGTATGTTAAGCAAATAATACTTTATTTGGAAATCTATAGTTATCTCAGACCCAGTGTATGATTTGAGATTGATACTTCGGTAAATTACATTTGTAAGATACTTATTGAAAATCACACAATATACTTGGAGACCTACAGTACATAGTACATATTATTTACTATATACTGTAGGTCTTCAACTGTTTTGATCCCAATTATTGATCCATTTATTTAGTGTTTTGTAAGCTATGGTGTTGAAGATTATGGAGTTCTTCTCTGTGACTGAAGAGAAATGATAATTTTCAGTGGAGTAGCATTCAACTCATGCTCCTAACCTCACTACTCTCAGCGTGCACAACTATCGGACGAAAATGAGATGCCAGACAGTAGAATCTGAAATTGGTTTAAACCTCCTTTAGTTTAGGAAGCTTGGAGAGTATTACATTTTACTCTGGAAATATTATTTTGCCATACGGGAAATAGGAAATAATGGATGGCTATTTTTCTATAAATTCGCAAAGTTAAGCTATTTGATGGCCGTGAGCAGAATGTTAACAACCTAAAACATGTAAACATGGCGGGAAAAGAGTTAAGAGATAAAGATATACACTAGACTAGAATAACAAATTAATTTTAATTGGAGTGAGCTGTTTCACACTAGATATAATTGACCAGTTTTACACTGGACAGGTAAGTTACAGCATCAAGAGCATCGGGTGTAGCAATGATACGTCAACAGAACGCAATGAGTAGAGGCCTCAAACTTGTGTTGAAAAAGAAAACACTGTATTATTATCGCACTAAATTGTCAAAGAAAGTAAAAGCATGTACGCAGAGAATATATTAACCTTTGGTAGGAACACTTTTTGTCCATTAAACCCCGACTGCGCCCCCCCCCCCCCTGCACCCCACCCATAGGTACAGTAAGTGAATAATACATGCTTCATTGTGCAACGTGTACCTAACCTCTCATTACCCATTTCATTTATTGCACAAAGTTAACAGTGACTGGAGGCTGCAGGAGAGACGATCTCTCTGTGAGTGGAGCCACTTAAAACAACTGCTGACTGAGTGGTGATGACATCACCTCTATTACCACATAATGCATGTCCTAAAAGCTCCAAGTGAATTCACACATCATAACCCAAGCACTGGCACAGGGAGTTCAAACTGGTCTATTATACTATCATACTGTCATTATTTAAAAGTGTAGGTCAGCATTACAGGTACTGAGACAGCATAAGCAGTACATACCGGTATACCGTATACTGGATGCAGATTTCACACAAATGTGAATGCATAAAAGGAGCCATAAGGCTCTCAAAGTTAAGTCAATACTCAGGGTTTTACCTTGTACAATAGTTGGTCTTCTTTTGAGGGTGTCACTGTTTTAACATGGATTAATGAGGTGGCATATATTGTAATGACATAAACCCACGTTCCAGTGTGGACAAGTCAGGAGCAAAAAGGACTCTGTTTCTCTTTATGTAAGCTATCGAATAAAGAGACTGAATAGAATAGCATAGATAAAAGAAAAAAGACACATGCATAGCATGTATATACTCCTACCTCCTTGACGTGTGTGTGGAAAGCGACAGACATGTCCAACAGGACTTTGCGCTGCTCCACGCGTCGCACAAAGTCCTGGATGCGGTCCTCCAGCTGGTGGGCGGCCTGGTAGATCTCCTCTGGGTCACACTCCCCTGTCTGGGCCAGCTGCTCCGCCGCCTCCAGCAGCTTGTCAGCGTTGGTATAGGTGTTCTGTCACAGATAGGGATGGGACCATTATCGTTATTATCGTTTATCCTGAAAAAAAACACGCACGATAATCGTATCGTGGATATTTACATTTATCATGAAATTGTCCTCCGTCATGCACTGGGATCAATTCACCTTTTATTTGCCGAGCTGCATATCCGGTACCATTTAAACCATCTGTAATTGGTAAAAAGACCTGGAAATAACATTCTTTTTTTCACTCTCTAGTCTCTACCAAATCTCTTTGTCAAAAACGTAACATGTTGCGAGCTTGTAGATCTGCTATCTTTTGGCAGATGTTCTGCCCCAGGATAATGGATGTTGTGGATATTTTGATTATTGCAATAATAGCGCAAATCGCATTTTTTTTTTGTCAAAATAATCGTGACATGAAATTTCCATATCATCCCATCCCTTAGTCACAGACCAGCACAGATCAGTGTGGGCCCACTGCTCTGCCGTACGCACCCTGCAAAATCCTGAGTCTTAACGTAACTCTTGAGAGCGTGCAAATGGAACCAATACACCAGTGTAAGATGGGTCCATTTGGTTCCACCTGCACGCTCTCAGAGTTACAAATGGATACATTAACGATGAGGATTTTATTGTGCAACAGCCTGTCGGCGTCGCCGCGGTTACCCTGGAATTAACATTAACATCACATTACCGTAATGTTAATGTTCTACATAAAGATTGAGGGGAATATTTTATGTGCTCTACAGTCTTTAAGCAATTGCTACTGCTGCCTCTAACGCTTGCAGGTACTCTGGTAGGTGATCCATACATAACATTGTTACAGTATAAGCTAAAGAATGAGTCCATATCTAGGATGGAGGTCACTAAAAGCGTACGCTTTTTACACTGTACTACTTTCAATGCATTTTAATACACAGTAAGGTTTTCAAGGTACAGTATTTGCATAAAATGATGCTTTTAAGGCACAGTGCTATATTACAAACACAGTTTCGTGTATATTATATTCATGGTTATGGCTTTGTACAGATCAAAGACAACTTTGATTTCATTACTTACTGGAACAGAACAGCTTTGTTTAGAACAGTGGTTCTCAACTTTTTTAGGCCGTGACCCCCAAAATAATCATATTTTAACTGGGGACCCCCTCCCCCCCACGAGCATTAAGAGTTGAGCCATTACATTTTTTTTATAACATGGTTCTATTGTGAAAATAGCAGATCTACATGCTCACAACGCCTCGCAAAAACGCGAGGCGTTGTGAGCATGTAGATCTGCTATTTTCACAATTTCTGCCTCTAATATTTGACAATTTGGCCAATGTTTAATTTGTCATTTCAGAGGTAAAGTCCTTAAATTGTCATTTTAGAAATGTGCAATACACTTAAACTTTACGTTGGTTTCTTTACTGTTGCGTGAGAAAACAATGTTGCACATTAAGTTAAATCATCTGGGGACCTGGGGTTCCCGACCCACAGGTTGAGAACCACTGACCCACTGGAACAGAGCAGGTTTGTTTAGAATAAAAGCAAACCTGTGCCACTTCCTCAAAGTCCTCGTGTCTCTTCTGAAGGGCCCTGGCTCTGTGCAGAGACTTCCCCACACCGGTGTGTTTGCTGAGGAAGGCCTCGCCGTGGTTCTCTATCCAGTCCAACACCTACACGCACGCATGCACGCATGCACGCACGCACGCACGCACGCACACACACACACACACACACACACACATACAGAGGTTTTAAGTTAGCGCACCAGACTAATGTGTTGAGTTTTAATGAAAAATAATGATCAATGTGCATCATTTCAGAAGACAGCTCAATAGTTTCATTGCAGTTTTTTCAAAACAATAAAGAACAAAGAAAAACGTTCCATCTCTACAAACAGTCAAATCATTATTGGCTCATATAGTCTTGAAACTACACAGATTAATAAATAAACAAAGATGTGTAATACAAATATAATTGCATATTCAGTGACCAAATCAGGACAACACACATAAATACATAAATGGCGGAGAGCTTCAAAGTGAGTGATGCCAAAGTGTCTAAAACAGTTATTCTTAAATTATCAACACAAAAGAGTGTGGAATTCATTCAAGAACTGAGATCAGCAGCTAGTCTTATTGTCCAACCATTAGAGGGCGCAATTGGCTGTGATGGCACTATTCAGACCACACCACAACTAAATGATAGAAATGTGGAGAGTCATCTTTGCATGATAATAGCAGCAGTAAAAAGTAGGCTCTCAGTGTCATAACAGATTAGTTTTGCCATAACACCTTAACTTAATTTCCTTAAGCAGTTGATCACACTCCATGATTTGCTACCGAGAAAATATATTGTCACTGTCAGGCAGAAACCTCGCATCTCCAAGTTTCAAATTTGTAATTCTTTTAGCAAAGTAAAGCCCTGCTTCATCATACAAGGCCGTCGCACAAAAGTAGTGAAAACAGCAGATCTACAAGCACACAACGCCTCGAGGTGCGAGGCGTTGTGTAGATCGGCTGTGTAGATCGGCTGTTAAAATGATAAATACAAAGCGAACGGGTTTGGATATACAAGGTTTTCCACCCGACAACACATACAGTACATTTTCATTGGATTTTCAAGGTCTGAAATCATATTTGTACGGGGCACTCAAAAGCCCAAACACGCAGCGGTAGAATGCATGCATCGCCATGGAAACCCCTACCGAGAGAGAAGAGGCGACAAGCGAAAGAAAGATGAGAGACTCAGTCATTTCTATCCCAGAGTGCTGCTAAGCAGAGAGAGAGAGAGAGAGAGCTCTCACTCTCACAAGAATAGGAAGGCTTTTATAAACCCCTCAACCACCCCCCCTCACACACTGTGTTATAAATGAATGGTGCTCTGCAGTACAGTAAAATATTCATTGGATATTCAATGCGAACCCCCCCCCCCCCCCCCCCATTATAGTCCAAACACACACACACACGCGCACGCACGCACACTGACTCACTCATTCACTGGCCCACCCTGTTTAGTTAAATGCAGAAATGCTCCGGTTGCTTCAAATGGAATAAACCAATGAACTATCTGAGTCAATAATGTATACTCTGTACACTGACACTGCTATTAATGTATATTCTGTATACTGAAGACAGTGTCATCAATGTATATATATTCTAAAAACTAACAGTGTCATTAATGTATACTCTATATACGGAGTGTCATTCCTCATGGATACTCTGCATGCTGACAGTGTACAATGCTTACATGTAAAACTTGCGTGGGAAACAGTGAAACAGAAATGACACCTACAGAGGAGCAGGTGTTGGTGCAGGTGCCGGGTCGACAGTGCACAGTGTGTGTGTGTGTGTGTGTGTGTGTGTGTGTGTGTGTGTGTGTGTGTGTGTGTGTGTGTGTGTGTGTGTGTGTGTGTGTGTGTGTGTGCGTGCGTGCGTGCGTGCGAGTGCCATCTACCTGCTGTACATCCTGCTGAAACACACAGAGCTGCAGGCGCTGGTGCAGGCGGACCTTGCGATGCTGCCAGATGTTCTCCAGCTGCCTCTGGTGGTGCAGCACCTCGTGGATGATGTCCAGCACGTGGTGCACGGCCTTGGAGTAGTTGGCCGACGCCGTCAGCGAGTCAGCACTGCCCGGCGTCAAGGGTCGCTGCAGCTTGTCCAATAGCGACTTGCCGTCCTGGCTTACCTATAGGTTGTTTAGGGTGAAGTGTAGGTTAATTGATTGTTTGCTTGATTGCTTAATTGCATGATTGATGAATTGATGAATTGACGTTAGGGTAGGTGGATTTTTGGTTTGATCTTTAAATATTTATAAAACTGACAGTCCCTATAGACTTTTTTTTTGTCACAGTCACAGACTGTCTTGTCTAGTTATTGTATTTCTAGGTGGATTTTCGGTTTGATCTTTAAATATTTATAAAACTGACAGTCCCTATAGACTTTTTTTTGTCACAGTCACAGACTGTCTTGTCTAGTTATTGTATTTCTATGTGTTGCATTCATGTTCTAGTTTTCACGGTTCTATGTTGTCTACCCAGCTGTATCTCATGTGTAATCAGTCCTCATGTGTATATTAGTCTTGTTCCCCAGCCAGTCCTTGTCGAGTCATTGTTTGATGTCACATCATGCTTTGTGTTAGTTTGTGATTGTGAAGTTCTCTCTGTTTATTGTAATAAATCTGTCACCCAATGGGTTTTCAACTCTGCCTGCCTTGCCGTCCTGCATTTGGGTCCTCACTCCTCATCATACCACCAGATCGTGACATTTTTGTAGAAAATGTGAATATAATCTATGCATGAATCCATATCTTATGAGCTTGTAGATTGGCAATGTTCGCACAACACTGTATGTAGGATTGAGGTGGTTAAACTGACCTCTGAATATGCAGTGGTGATGTGTTCATACACCCCCTGGTGATGGTGGATGGTGTCCTCCAGGTCCTGGAGCTCCGACGGCAGCTCTCCCTCACCGCACGCCTTACACCACGGCTCCACGTTACTCATGTACTGCGGAGAGAGATGCACGCACGCACCCACACACGCGTGTGACCACGCACACAAGCACACACACACACACACCCTTTCAGTTATGTTGCTGATACACTATAATTAGGAATACATAGCAGGCGTAGAAACATATCGTCACTGTCTGGCAGAAACCTCGTATCTCCAAGTTTCCCTTTTTTATTTTTTGCAAAGTAAAGCCCTGCTTTGTCGCACAAAAGTGGTGAAAACAGTAGATCTGGTGCGAGGCGTTGTGTGCTTGTAGATCGGCTGTTTTCACTAGTTTAGTTCATTTTTTAAAAGATAAATACAAAACAAACGGTTTTGGAAATACAAGGTTTCCACCCGACAACGACGATATAGACGTCTACACGTTATACTGTATTATCGGAGGGAGACGTGTAAAAACCCACATCAACATCCTGTCACTCAGCTATTACAGCACTCATTTAAAGCAATAATAATAAATACATAAGAAATGTCATGTTGTAGGCTAGCGAGTTAGCTAACTAACAGCTGCTTCCCTGCTAGTTTGTCTCATTTCCCAAGGCAACGGAAGTTCACAAAAGTTGGAGTGTCTGAACAGTGGTGTTATTGTTTACAGGCTGAAACGGCCTACAGTGGGATGTGATTTGGACAGCGTTTACATGACCACCAGAGCAGTGTTGGTCTCCTTTCAAAGCTCTACAGTTTCCTTTCTTTTTTTTTCTTTTCACCCATTTGGCCGGAGGAAACATCTCCATCACAGCAACGGGACCATAGACAGTGCTGTTGTTGATTATCGTCACCATGTCGGGCAGAAACCTCGTACCTCCAAGATTGAGATTTGCAATTTTTTTTTCGCAATGCAAAGCCCTGCATCATCATACAAGGCCATCGCACAAAAGTAGTGAAAACAGCAGATCTACAAGCACACAACGCCACGCGGCACGAGGCGTTGTGTGCTTGTAGATCAGCTGTTTTCACTAGTTTAAATCATTTTTTTAAATGATAATGCAAAACCAACGGTTTTGGACAATGGTTTTCACCCGACAACGACGATATGTTGTTTTATGTCCCAAACTAACACACTCATCTCCAGGTTCTCTATATAAAACAGGTCATCTCCCCCGTGTCACCGTGACCACGTGGAGATCAACTACAAAGAGCAGAGAGAGAGAGAGAGAGAATGAGAGGGAGAGAGAATGCCACACAGAGCTATAAGGGAGGAGGGGGGGCATAAAAGTAGAGCAGTGAGTTCTTCATAGCACTTTGGAAGAATAATGATGAAAAAACAAGTGATTCTTCTCCAATGAGCAGGGACGTGCAGAGAATGTTAGAGAGGCAGGGGCTGACATTTCTAAAAGGGTAAAAATGTCGAAAATAGCAGACCTCCAAGCTCACAACGGAAGTCGGCTATTTTCAGTGCTTCATACCACACTGAATGGGAAGAACAGGAGGAGCAGAAGACGGAGGAGGGGAATACAAATGATACGTAGAGAAACTAGTCATTTAAGCCTTATAAGTTGCTGTGATTGTGTGCGTGCGTGCGTACCTGCCTGCATGCGTGTCGTGTGTGTGTGTGTGTGTGTGTGTGTGTGTGTGTGTGTGTGTGTGTGTGTGTGTGTGTGTGTGTGTGTGTGTGTGTGTGTGTGTGTGTGTGTGTGTGTGTGTGTGTGTGTGTGTTACTCTTGGAGTCAACAGAATGGCACATCAGTCTGTATTTACCTGAGCATTACCAGTAGCCTAACTCAAACACACAAACAGTGTGATAAAGCATCAAGCGGAGACTGTTTTGTGGTAAAACCTAGTGAGAAACAAACCGAACAGAGAGGCCTCTGTGGATAACAATAATAATAGTATAGAAAAGACAGGTGGCTTTTATTGTTTGCTTGGTGCTCAGTCAGTCTGGATACCCTCTCTCCATCTCTATCAATCTCTGTCTCTTTCCCTCCCTTTCTCTTTTATATCTCCCTCTCTTTGTCACTCTCTCCTTCTGTGCATCACTCTGCATCACTCGGTCCTTCTTGGGTCATACATTTGCATCCAGTACATCTAGCATTACATCATCCACCATCCGAAAAGAGTTGTCATCCAGAATTTATCGGACAGGTGCAGTGTCTAACATTACTCAAGTGCTAATTACGTTCCAACAATTATTTCATAATAGATTAGACACAGGTTTAATTTGCAACCCCAACGCACTTTATCATGCTGACAGGACCAACGAGGCTGACTACATCAGTGGTTCTCAACCTGTGGGTCGGGACCCCCAGGGGGGTCCCCACATGATTTTTTGGGGGGGTCCTCAGATGACAGTGAAGTGGCAATTTAAGGACTTTTAAATGAAAGAAAGAAAGAAAGAAAGAAAGAAACATTGTCCAATTGTCCAATTGTCAAATAATATAAGAAAGAGTTAAAGACTGTGAACATAGCCAATCTACAAGCTCACAATGCAAGGCCTTATGAGCTTGTAGATCGTCTGTTTTCACAATATTTATCTGTGGAAACGAGTCAAACTAAATTTAATGCCAAGTACTTGGAATGCCAATTCCAAGTACGTATTATCAGGGTGGGGGGTCCCCAGGGGGTCGTGGCCTGAAAAGATTGATAACCACTGCATTTCATGATGACAAGACTTTATTTACAGCGTCAAATGTCCAGTGGGGTGTGTGTGTGTGTGTGTGTGTGTGTGTGTGTGTGCGTGTACGTGTGCGTGTGTGTGTGTGAGAGAGAGAGAGAGAGACAGAGTTCTGTGCACAGTACCTGGTCTGCTTTCTGGTGGAAGGTGGCAGACATCTCCAGCAGTGTGCTCCGTTCATCCAGCGCTGCGGCAAAGGCCTTCCACTCCTGCTCCAGCTGACCTGAGATCTGCTGGATCTGCTGGGAGGCGTAGTGGCCGGACTCCAACAGGCGGTTCCCCACGGACATGATGCGGTTGATGTTCACATACACATTCTGTAAGGGACCAACAAAGACAGGCAGATATAATATAGACAAGTTGATATAGAGCAGGGACGTCTAGAGAATGTTAGAGAGGCATGGGCTGACATTTCTAAAAGGGCATTTTGGTGAAAATATCGAAAATAGTAGACCTCCAAGCTGCGACGCGTTGTGAGCTTGGAGGTCAGCTATTTTCAAGTGCTTGATACCATACTGAACTAAGCATAATCAAGTCAATAATAGATATGCAGCATAAAGGCATGTATTTCTACACAGACAGGGCAATTCTTTCAACATACTGTAAGACGCTATATTCAAGTTCAGGAGAGTTTGGCCAAGGCAATTCTCTTGAATGCAGCCTTTAGGTATGGCATGGAAAGAGGGCATTTGTGTTTCTTCCACCATATAACTGCATTCATGGTCTGGAGAGGGCACTTTTTACAGACGGGTAAAAGGGCAGGTGCTCAAGCTGAATATCGGAGTGAATTTCGGAGAGCGCAAATGAAAAAATCAACCTCACGTTATGTCAGTCACGTTTGCACACTGCCGCCCGTTTCGCGCACCACTCGGTCCCTTGCTCTCTCTATCTCTCTCTCTCTCCTTGCCCTGAAAACGCATTTCGCAACGAAAAACGCTTAAATAGAGGAGACATAATATAGTTGTTGATAGAGATGCAGCCAGTTGCTAGCTTAGGACCAAACTGACGTCATTCATTGTACGATGTACGATGTGGTTTCCTACAGGTCAGAGTGTCAGATCAAAATTGCTGCCATATGATTCTGATGTTTACATACAAGTACTCAAGAGCGTTTATGTGAAAATACAGAACAGGTGTGTTTCCTCTAATTGCCTGATCAGCTGCAATCAAGTAAGTGCTGCTTTTTATCCACTGAAGAATATATGAGGGCTTTAGAGACCAATAAAACTGTGTGTTCTTATTGGGAAGACATGCAGAGACAACAGCTAATGGGACTGAGACACAGAAACAGCACCGGAATCTAAATTAGGATATGAACCGAGTGATTTGCATTAAGGAGGATAATAATCAATGCACACAGACATAGAACCACCAGAGTTACAATGTTCATAAAATGGTCAACATTCAGATGACAGGCTTGTATTTTACAAAGACACATAAAAGTTGAAAGATTTTAGAGATCGATAAAAGCTAACGGCTGGCTCCATCTCGCTGTCGCTTTATGACTGCCTCGCACTTACCACTTCGATTCAGACAAACACTGAAGCACAAACACACGCGCCCACGTACGCATGCACTAATGGACATTAAATAGTCATTCGGCTTGGGGAAGGCACACCCCTGAATAATAGAAACATACCCATTCCCCTCTCTTTGTTTCGGTCGTTTTATATATGGACTCCAAGCTGTTTTGTGTAGATAGCCACGGATCAGCAAACACTAATTAATGACTGTGTTAACAGCCTGTTATTATTCTATTCAATTACTGC
>NC_137811.1:47537983-47555483 GCF_963921795.1 Nannobrachium achirus | reverse complement strand
CATTATGTTACAACAAGGAAATGCTTGGAGAAGGGAACTTAGCTACAAATCATGGGCAGTGCGATAAACAGAGGGTCTAAGATGTAAATGTGTCTCTTCAGAGAAGGCATTCTTCACAGTCAAATATGAAGAGGTCTATTTTTCACCATGGTGAAAATTCCTCAGCTGTTAACACTGTATGTCACAGGCGTGCTGTTATCACTGGTCCATCAGTGGGTGATGGCAGCTAGTCATGAACAATTATGCCTGTGGTGGGACTGTGTGGTGTGAGTGACCGTTTGACCCATGCCACTGTACTATTTCAAGCAACGGTGGAGGTTTGTGAGGTCAGTGGCTGTAGCACCAGATGCAGGCTACTGAACATTGTAGCTAGAACCGCCGTTCCCAGCTCTGCATGAAAGACCTCAACAAGGAAGGAAAACATGGGGGGAGAAAGTGAGGCAAGAAAGAAAGAAAACAACAACAACACCAACAAAGAGAGACTGTCACAAAGATATACTCAGATCAGATCAGATAAATGAAAAGTCAGTTAAATCCAAAAATAAACACCAAAGCCCGGCCCCCACCACCGGCACAGGTGCCATCATACACACTTCCTGTATGCTAGCCGGCTGGCGCACTGCTGGGCACACAGCGGCCTCATTTTCTCCTGCCAGGTCACGTGATCCCCCAGAGACGATGGGAGGTGGCAAAGCAGCACAGGGTGACAGAAAGGATAGACACTGGAGGGACTTGATAGGTGTCATCCCAGGGTCAAACGGTTGTTTGTAAACAATCTGTAAAATGTATTTATCACATCGGGGCTGTTATGTGCTGTATGTATTACGTATACAGTATGCTGTATTGTCCTGTGACAATCTGACACTGGATTGGCTGAAAAGAGTGAGCGGACATTCAACACATCATGGAAACGTAATGCAATGTAAGTGCACAGTCCTTACATCTAAAATGTAACTGTACTGATGTTAGCGCTCAAGGTCTTCACACACAACATGGGCATCGAGAATAGAGAATATGAAAATGTCGAATACTTGCTAGATTCATATAGAATCATGTGGAAGCTCAGAAACCTTGTTCCAAATATAAATTATGTAGCTTTATTAGTACTAGTAATATTTGTGTTGTGAGAATGTACACACAAAAAAATATATTTGCGGTTTAATTAATTGCATGAAAAAGAAATTGCCCCTGACGTTCAAGGCATTTGCGATATTAGGCATTTGCTTATGAAGCGGAAAAGGGAAGAGCCCAAAGGCATTTTGGGAAAAAGCAGTGAGGAAGTTAAGTTTAGTTTAGTTTATGCTGGTCCCATTTCAGACAACGAGTACAATACATACAGTCATTATTAAGCACATTCAAAGCTAGTCCAAGGTAGGTGAAAATATTGTACGATTCAAGGACCACATATTACCAGGGGTGAGATGCCGTGGGCTCGGTTGGGCTTGGCAAGCCCAGACTTATTTAGCTGCACGCGCGCGCCTCGCCGCCTCACATGCAAGCACGCGCACGTCACAAATTTAGAGGGGCACCACTTCTAAAATCCATATGACACCACTGCATATTACCCAAACCAATAGACGGGTTTCTGGTCCACGTTTCACTGATAAGAACTAGATGCGTGCGCAGGGTCGGTACCAAAATTAGCCAATGAAACCAGCGCTCCCCAAAACAACAGGTTTGGGGATTGGACGGAATTGATTACATGATACAGTCAGCTGTGCATTTAGTCTCAATGTTTGTAAACAAGAAACCCATCTATAGAATACCTGGTTTAAATTAAGTACATTTTCACTTTATTTTAGGCAACTCATTGAAGCCTCTGATTTGGAAATTGCAGTAGATCATGCTGCAATTTTTGATTACTTTTCTACCAACTGTTCAGCCCTAAAGGACATGAGTGATAAAAATGGTAAAAAGGACATTCCCATTCCTTTTGCCAATTAAAGCCCCGCAAAAGCCAGAGCTACTGTGATATTCTATAGTAGCTTTCCAGACTTTTCCAGTCTCCTCAAAATACACCAAATAACTACTGCATCTCACGAATGCCAAATGCCAAGTTGAAAAAGGATGTGAGCGTGGAGGGGTAAGGCTGCAGGTGATGTGATGAGACACGACGGGACGGGAGGGGAGCGAGGGGGCAGTGTGTGCAGACAGATAGAACCGCCGTGTTGGGAGGAGGTGATGGAGTTGACTGAGAACAGGCTTAGCAGAGTGTCAGATGTACCGGTACACTTAACCCATTAGGACCTGAGGACGCGTCTGCAAATGCCTTCTAAATCAGTACTTCTCACAGTTTCAAGATTTTTCAAGAATGTTCCAAAATATCGCAGCTGTGTATCTGCTATTTTTTAATAGCCAAACTCTAAACTCTAAAATGACACAGCCACTTTCCCGGTTTTAATGGATTCATTGAGAGTGCACTAATGGAATCAATTGGACCTTTAACAATTTGTGAGTCGAAATGAGTCCATTTGAATTTTACAGTGTAGATGTGCAAAAGTCCATCGCCGAGCTTGGCAGAGCACTGAGGGCAGATCGGGGCTAAGGGCGATGATATTGCAGAATAGAAAGTTGAGGTAATATAATATAATACCAGGGCTGGCCTATAGGGGGCAGAGTTGCACCCCGACACATGGTGCAGTGTAGAACCAGGAGGCTGCTGCAAAGCCACAGCAGGAGCAGGGCAGTGATGTGGGTCAATTACGGGGCACAGCACACAGAGACACAGCAGCATGACCAAGCAGCACAGGGTGGAGGAAGTGGAGGAGAGAGTGGACTCGATATGCAGCGAACGAACCGAACAAACCAAAGGGTAAACACGGGTCAGCATAGTGGTGCGATGTTAATAAAGACAGGTCGGTATCCCACCATGCAGTTCATAGCGAAGTGGTTGTGCTGGGTCTGCAGTTCCACGGCATGTTGGTGGTTCCCCCCGATCTCCGTGTAGCTGGTCAGGAAAAGACCCTTGTTGTGCATGATCCAGTCAAACATCTGCAAACAGATCAGCGGGAGAATATACAAGCATTACAATGGGGAACGTAGCAAGATACATGGCCACCCAGAGAGAGAGAGAGACAGAGAGAGATAGAGATAGAGAGAGAGAGAGAGAGAGAGAGAGATAGAGAGAGAGAGAGAGAGAGAGAGAGAGAGAGAATGACAGGTTTAGGAAGACAGTTACAGTAATAGCCTACAGTACCCACAACACCGCAGAAAAAGCATCCCACACACAGGGGTGTCGCACCAAATTCTGGGCCCTGGGTACAAGGATTCACTGCGGGCCCTCCATGAATGTTCTTCATAGGGGGAGGGGGTTTAACCCATTTAGACTGGGAATGCATAAGCTCACTGCGCGGCACCGAGTGCCGCGCAGTGAGCTTGTAGATCTGCTATTTTTGTAAAATCTTGTGCAAGTCTTTGAATATTTCAAATCTATGTTTCTATGTCAGTGGTGCTCAAACCTTTTCATGATGTGAAGGACCCCCAAAATGATATGTATTTGGCCACAGATCCCCATCTCAAAATATTTAGCTCCAGGGACCCCCAGAAGCAAAATTTGAGTTACAAATGTTCGCTTAAAAAATACATATATTCAAAGATTTGGACATATTTTCACCACTTTTCAAAAATAGCAGATATACAAGCTTGCAGCGCGGCACTTGATGCCACGCTGTGAGCTTGTATATCTGCTATTTTTCAATAGCTAAAGTATGAACTAATTAAAGCCCCTCCACCTTGGGCCCTAGTACAGTCCCACTTTTCCCCCCCTTGTGACGCCCCTGCCCACACAGTCAGCCAGATGTTCAGCCCCCGAAGAGTGATGTTAGGTTCCAGTGAAATTAGATATTGCATAAATCTATGTAGCACAATGCAAAACTGAAACAAATAACTCTAGTTTCTGTACGCAATGATTTTTACTGTGTAGAGATGAACGCTGCTAAAACATTAGCATCAAGCATTGCTGTGTTTTGTTTGTTTTTGTTTTCTTTTATCATAAAACATGTGATATTTCACCGTACTTGATATGATGGTCAGGGCACTGGATTTATATACTGTATATGTTATATACTGTAGGTTTACTTTGTAAGTTAACCAGTTGAATAGGATGTAGCCCATGTGACAAAGAAATAGCAATTAACTTTCCCCTGCATGCGGCCATTGAAGTGAGTTACATTAGTCAGCAACACATTCGAATGACAAAGGAAATGAATTTAATTGGTCTCCATGTGTGTCAAGGTAGGGGTTTTGTTGTTTTTTTACTCATCCTCCAGGCTGCCATTAAAGGCCACATACAGCTTACTGGGAAAGTGGATGAAAACACAGCTGTTACTACACATTTTTTAAAGCTGCTATCCGTGAGATCCGTGCAGATCTCGCACACAGATCTTACATTTAGGACACTACCTCAAGCCACAGATAGATTAAAATGGCATTTTATTCAGTAAATAGTTATGGATTGCAGCTTTAAATGGGAGCCTGTGAACTCTTGGTGGTTGAAAGTTCATATTTAAAAAATATGTTGAATCCCTGAAATGGTTCCCTCTCTCGCACAGCATTGAAAATAAGAGAGAGCATGGCATGCTTGGTGTTTGTAATTAGCTTAAAGGCCTCATCAGTCATCTGTGCGCTCATGTCCCTGGGCAAGTCCTTTGCTAGTCCCTCTCTAATGAGTCTAATGAGTAGGAACAACAATAAAAGGACATCACTGTGTGTGACTGTGTGTGTGACTGTGTGTGTGTGTGTGTGCGTGCGTGCGTGCGTGCGTGCGTGCGTGCGTGCGTGCGTGCGTGCGTGCGCCGTGCGTGCGTGCGTATAATTAGAGATCTGACTGACTGTCAAACACTCTTCCCCAGCAGGCCTCTCTCCATCTGCCTCTGGCTAGATTATGTTCCTACAACTACAGTATATTCACTAGCTCCAGAAACATGTACAGTGAGAACACACACGCATACACTCACGCACACAATCTAAACTTGCCTGGTGCGATGCCTTATAAAACCTGATGTGACTTGCCTTATCGTGCAAGAGATGCATGCAAATACATACGAAGGAAAGCCACCACACACACAACAATCCAAATGCTCAAGATTAATTTCAAAGCCTTAGGTTAAGTACGTATGCACGCATGCAAGCCCACATGTTAGAAAACATGTGCAGTTTGACTTGCAAATGTAAAATGCTGTAAATGTACTAACAATACTGTATGTAGTAAATTTTGCAATTACACATACAAAGGCAGAGTTTAATTAACTCTTAGTTAACCCATTAGGCCTAGAATTATTGAATGCTTTAACCAGTGAAAAATAGCAGATATACAAGCTCACAGCGCGGCACCGAGTGCCGCGCTGCGAGCTTGTAGATCTGCTATTTTTGAAAAAGTCGTGAAAATGTGTGCAAATCTTTGAATATATGTATTTTCAAAGCGAACGTTTGTAGCTCAAATTTTGCTTCTGGGTGGTCCCTGGAACTAGATATTTTGAAATGGGGGTCCGTGGCCAAATAAATATAATTTTGGGGGTCCTTCACATGAAAAGGTTTGAGCACCACTGACATAGCAGTCTCTCAAGAACAGACTAACTGAGCTCCAGTTAACTCATTGAATGCCCTTTTCAAGATGGTCGCCAAGTACCAGGATGCCACGTTCTTAAATTTCTAGTGCACGGATCAATTTTTAGTGCACGGATTGTGCACGCCCATGCACCATATATGCACCATATGTGTAGTACTTTTTAACAGCTTTCAAACAAAAAAATCCGCTTGGAAATCCGTTCAGGCATTCATGAGATAGAAGCCTTCAAAGTCAGACAAAACAAACACTGCCACCTTCCTAAATTTCGAGTGCACGGATACATTTTTAGTGCACGGATCGTGCACGCCCATGCCTAGATCATGCACCATATGTGTAGTACTTTTTAACAGCTTTCAAACAAAAAAATCCGCTTGGAAATCCGTTCAGGCATTCATGAGATACAAGCCTTCAAAGTCAGACAAAACAGCCATTTTTGACATTTTGAAAGATGTGTTTGTTATGGGGCTAAACAAGCAATTTCGCAATTGCAATCATGACTAATACATTTGAGGCATTTTTAGAATTTTTTTTATAAAAAAAATTTTTGAAATTTTTTTTTTTTTTTTTTTTCAAAATGGCTTCCAACTCGGGAAACTCGGGCTGTGGCAGCCTGGGAGTACTGTAATAACTCGTGAAACTCGTGCCTTGGCAGTCAATGAGTTAAGTGAAAATGACCTTTTCTTTGACGATGGCTGGCCAGATTGCTGACATAGTTTTTCCAAAAATCTTAGAAGGATTCAAAAGAGACTTATAGATTCGGGTCAAAATTCTAATTTTCACGATTTTTCAAAAGTTAAAGCATAAAATATTGCGTCATAATGTGTTCAGGCCTAAATGGGTTCAATCTCAGGATTTTACAGTGTACATTGACAACGAGACCAGCTAAAACCAGAGGAACGCGTCCGTCACCTTCTCGGCGTCCTGCTCAAACAGCCTCAGCTGGAAGCACTGGTCCAGCTTCAGCTTCCTCATGTGCCACAGCTGCTGCAGGTGCTGCCGCGTCCCGTGCAGCTTGTCCAGCAGGCCCGTCACCTTGGCCACCAGGTTGTGGGCGTCCGCGTGCGCGGCGTGGAACCCGTGATGGTGGTGGTCGTTGGAGTCGCCGCTCGCTCCGACGCCGCGATTGCCGCCGTAGCCCCCTCCGTCCCCCCCGCCTCCGGCGGTCTGCGCCTGCAGCCGCTGCAGCAGCCGCCGGCCCTGGGCGTCCAGCTCCTCCACGGAGGCCTTGGTGGCTCGCTTCTTCAGCGCGGCGTGCTCCTCCATGAGCCGCCGCGCCCCCTCCAGGTCGCGCGGGAGGTCCCGCTGGGACAGGGTCTCCTGGAGCTCCTCCAGGCGGGACAGGGCCCGCGCCGCGTCCCCGGCAAAGGTCTCGAAGGAGAGACGCACCTGGAGGAAGTGGAGGTTTCAAGCAGTAGTGTTTTTTTAGAGCATAACGTCGTTGTCGGGTGGAAAGCCCAAAATCTTATTTCTTTTCTTGTTATTTTGAAAAAAAAGATTTAAAATTGTGAAAATAGCCGATCTACAAGCACTCAACGCCTTGCACCTTTCACTAGTTTTGTGCGACACTCTTGTATGATGAAGTAGGGCTTTAATTTACGAAAGAAAAACGTACACATTTGAAACTTGGAGATAAAAGGTTTCTGCCTCACAGTGACGATAGGTGCACAGTGATATCCTCATTTAACTCAAACTAAATCTGATCCAAATGGAAGGATTTTACTGTGTGCATCATCTACTGTCTAAAAACTGAAACCTTCCAAAAAAGATTACAACAAGGTGAAAATAAAATAAAAGGCAACGAAAGAAAAAAGGAAAAAAGGAGAGGCCCACCTCAATCCATTCATCGTGGTTGTACTCCAGGCTGCCCTCAAAGTCAGCTGTCAGCTGTGAGGGGTCCACTACCTTAGACAGACCCTCGAGAGAAACCATCACCGTCTGGGGAGAGGGAGATGACAAACAGACAGAGGGAAAGAAGAAAGAGAGAGAGAGAGAGAGAGAGAGAGAGAGAGAGAGAGAGAGAGAGAGAGAGAGGGAGACATGGGGAGACATGGGGAGACATCAAGGAAAGGAGGGAGAGATGTACAGAGAACAAAGAACAAGAGACTCATTATCACCATCATCAGCTTCATCATCATTTGTCAGCACCATCATCATGTTACAAACCTATCAAATCTCAGGTTGTCAAAATATGGTGTAATATATAATAATAATATCTCCCATGGTCTCCATCCTTAAACCTAGATTATGAAGGGAATGTGCAAAGCCATCGGTTGCCCCTGTCCACTGTTTAGATGGGTGGGGTGAAGAAAAAAAAAACATTCCAGACATTTGTGTTATCATTAATAAGACAGAATACACATGGATTTAAGCCCCCCCAGGAACCAAGAGCAGAAATTTGCTGAGGTCCACATTAGCACAGCACACACAAACAATACACCTCAAGGGGTGACTCAATTAACGTTCACTTCAATAAATTAAAATGTAAATAGAACCGGCAGATGTGATTAAACATTGATTCCCAATTATTTCTTTAACAGGCATATTAGACAATGGAATTAAAACACGTTTTTTCAATATATGAACCAGACAATCCATTTCCTGAACTTATTGGATTACAAATTAATATTGAATTGATCCTAGTGAGATGAAATGTTTACCCACGTCCTGTGTGTCCTGGTTTCTACAAGAGCTAGCCAACAACTTTAACCGTTTTTGAACCAGGTTGTCTAAAACAGTGATTCCTAAACTTTTCAAGTCGAGACCCAAAAGACAAATCAGATGTTTGCCCGGGACCCAAGCTAGTGAAAACAGCAGATCTACAAGCACACAACGCGTTGCTTCGCACCATGTTGCGAGCTTGTAGATCGGCTATTTTCACTACTCCTTATTATATTTTTATGGAATTTCTTAGATGTGTTTGTTTGTTTTCAAATATATAAAATTATTATTTTTAAATTATATTTAAACAAAATATTTTTTTTTATATATATTTTTAAAGTAGGAAAAGAAAATGGTATTTTTACTAGAGTCGTCACCCATAACAATTGGTCCGTGAGTGGTCTAAGAGAGGCTTGGCAAGTAAGAGTGGACACCTACATACATTATTATTACTCACACCTGGGAGCTGCCCAGGCAACCCACAGTTTTGCGTCGGTTGCTACTGAGCAGCTCCATTGGAGCAGTTGGCACATTTCAACGGTGGATGCTGAGGGAGGGGAGAGCAGTTATCTCCCTCTACCAGTTCTTCCCACACAGCCCAGGGGCTCAAACAGAGGACCCTTCTGATCCCCATCACTGCTCACTCACACACAAAATGATTGGTCATCACAAGAATCCAAAGCGGCCGTCTTAATCCAACTCTCTCCTGTTTAAAAGAAACTCTCTCTCTCTGTGGTGTCCTATATATCCTGTTTCCATAGTAACCAGGTCAGTACTAAATATACCAGCACCACATGCTCACACGGGACAGAATACTTCCACTGTCATCAAGTGGCAGTCCAATTAAAGCCACTAAATTAGGCCTTAATGGCTAGTACAAACTAACTTCAATTTAAAAGATAAATCTGTAGTATCACTCTATAAATTCACAGAATGTCTGTCTTTCCCTTTGTTTGACTTTCATATACAGGTATCTCAAGATCTGCTCATCAAAGGCTTGCGGTGTCGAGTGTGAACTTCATGATAACACTGCGGTTCATGACACCACTGCAATAAGCCATACGGTGGTTCTTCTTGGCAATACTGCAAGCAGCCATACTGTCTCCACAATGCTGCAAACAGCAATACTGTGGTTCCCGCAGTGTTGTCACTGCAACAAATAGCAGATCTACAAGCTCACAGTGCGTCACAAAGCAAAGCGTTGTGAACTTGTAGATTGTTACTGTAATTCATTCTAGCATTTCTGTCTTTATTGATAGTCAGTGGAGAAAGACAGAAAGCAGAGAAAGAGAGTAGGGGAGTGACACGCAGCAAATGGTCCGCCCTGGTCCAGGAATCGAACCGGGGACTCATTGTCCAACTTCAGACCATTTATCAGGTCGCCCAGATCGCCTATATTCGGGGAGATTTGGTATAGAGGGAAAATACTACTATAGAGCCCTGGGGGATGCCGGTCAACTAATTATAAAGGGTTTAAGTGGTTACGGCAATGCCCTAAAGAGGTATTGCACTAGTGCCAAAAGAGTCACTCCTGTTTTATGCCAGTCCCTCGTGCTAAAAACAGTAAAAATGTCCGATATTTTGTAAGCACATTTTTTTTCACTAAACTACTGGTCTCGCAAATGAGTGTTCTGGCTAAGACTGGCACACTAAGACACAAATTGATGGATTACTCTATGTGTGACAACCACATCAAATCAAGTTATAAATAAAGTCAAGTAGTAGAATTTAGCATTTAACAAATGCTGTTATCTAGTGCCAATGAATCCCACAATGGCGTGCCGCCTGTTCACAAATAAGGGCCAAACACAACAGTTCAATGCTGCAGATGAGAAAAGAGAGTGTTATTGTTTAGGAGAAGAAGTACAATAATAGAGCGCCAACACCCACCTCAAATTCAAACTTGGAGCTGCCGAAGTTGGTCCTCTGTTTCTGCCAGAAGTTGTCCGGTTTGATGATGAGAGCGACGTGGATACAAGAGGGAAACGACTCCTGGAGGATCTTCAGCAGAGGTTTGATGCTGTCCCACTTAGAACCACGCATGTCCACGATGACTGTGAAGCCATGTCTGGCCACCTCCTCACTGAAACACACACACAAACAAAGAGATCAGCCGACAATAAAAGATAACATTAGCTAATGATTCCACATGAAGTGATATATGGACAGATGGAAAATGGTGTGGAATGAAAACATTGAATGAAACAAATGGAAAACATGATATTGACATTAGTTAGGCATAAACACATGATAATATGAAATGATGAATCTAATTTACAGTAGGGTTAAGAAGAAACTGTCAGGGTTTCAACAACAAGCCTGATGCAAAATAGATCCTTTCAAGCTAATGAATGATGAATACATCTCTGCTTGTGTAGCATAATCAGAGACACAGGGAAACAATATTAGCCTTTTGAAAAGAAAAAGGCAAGTGAATAGAAGAGAAGCCGAGAGAACGACTTTCGAATGAAAATACGCCATAGCACACAAATCCCCTCGGCAGAGCACCTGGGGGGGAATAAAAGAAGAGTTAAACATTTAAGCACTGAAACGTCCTCCATTGCTTACCAGGAGTCGTGGCGCTGTATAAGTCCATAAAAGGTTATTTCTCAGTGTTAAAGGCTTTAATCTCAGTGTCTAGCTAGCAGACAGAAACAGGCACGGGCCCTCCTGCACTAACTCACTCTGACCTCACTCTCTGGAAACACACTGGCAGCCAAATGGCTAGAGAGAGAGAGAGAGAGAGAGAGAGAGAGAGAGAGAGAGAGAGAGAGAGAGAGAGAGAGAGAGAGAGAGAGAGAGATTCAAACAGCAGACAGATTCAAAAAGAAAAAGAGGGAGGGGGCGGGTGGCAGAAAGAGTGAGCAAGAGAAAGAAAGCAGAGAAATAAAGAGAACGAGAGAAAATTAGGAGAAAAGGGAGGAAATAGAAGAATGGAAGATTCTTTCCTTCTCAGTGAAAAAAGACATTCAGACACCTTAAGACATTCTTTATCCTTCCTGGTGGAGAAGATTCAAAGGCATTTGACCTCACCTCTATGTCTCAACACATCTGAGGTCTTCCACAACCACAACTCACCAGACTGTGTACTCACTACAAGCTACATTGTGACAATTTAACTATGTAAGCAAGACCAACAGAGAGCAACCTTGCAAACAAACAGAAAACCGTAATGTAGTGAAGTACAAGAGACAACAAAACAGCCTCCAACAAACTACAAACAAACTACAGTACCAAGCGTGACCCACAACAGGTCAGTCTGAAGCTAACTGTCAAATGAGTGGCTTGGATGGCCTAGGACAGTGGTTCTCAAAGTGGATTCCAGGGACTCTGTGGGTTCCTTTCTGGGGGTCTAAATTGACCCATACAAGTCTGTAACTCTAACAGTGTACAAATGGAACCAAATGAACCCGTTACAGAGTCAAGGGGAGAAATTTGAAAGTTTGAGAAACACTAGCCCAGGAAATCGAACTTCACAAACTGCAACAGAACTGAGTAGAGCACAACAAAACCACAACACTAGCCTGGAGGAGTGAAAGAGGAAACAAGCCTGAAGCCTAACATTATACAGAGGGAATACTTTACTTAACCACTTAGGCACGATATAATATACTTCATCACACGACAAACGCCTTTTGAAAAGTGATATCATGCCAAAGATAAGGAAGACAGGATGAAAGTGGTTAACCCTATGTTACATACATAACTGTCCCAGACTCTCTAACAGCATGCCATCACAAGTGGTCAGACAGAGAGAGGCTAACTAACCTGCACACATAGGGTGATGGCTTGTCCAACAGTGGACGGATGGAAAAGTGTGTAGAGTGTGAGAAAGAGAGAGGTTGAACCTTCACAGAGAATGCTAAATTAAACCATCATGGCGCTAATCCATAGCCTCAGGCTGGTCCCGCTTCAGATATGGGGAACCTTATTCCAGTCTCCTCCTTTGAAGGCCAAGCCAGGTGGGACAGTTTGAGATAAAGAGAAAGTGGATGGGATAGGAAAGTAGTGTGGATAATGCCAGTGGGTTGAGGAGTTGTGTGTGTGTGTGTGTGTGTGTGTGTGTGTGTGTGTGTGTGTGTGTGTGTGTGTGTGTGTGTGTGTGTGTGTGTGTGTGTGTGTGTGTGTGTGTGTGTGTGTGTGTGTGTGTGTGTGTGTGTGTGTGTGTGAGTGCGTGCGTGCGTGTGGGTCTGTGCGTCCATGTGTGAGTGCATGTGTGTGTGTGTGTGTGTGTGTGTGTGTGTGTGTGTGTGTGTGTGTGTGTGTGTGTGTGTGTGTGTGCGTCCATGTGTGAGTGCATGTGTGTGTGTTTATGTAAGTATTTCTAATAGCCTAAGTGCCAGTCTCTTGTTAATTAAAGTTAATTGCGTCGCAGTTTACGGTCAGAACCGGCACATCTTGTCCATATACGTGTAACACCTGACACATCACTGTTCCCCTGGCACATCACTGTGACATCACAGGTGGCGTCACAGTGATGTTGGATACTCGGAGCAGGGATAACGCATGACACTCTGGTTCCCCTAACACATCATTGTGACATCACAGGTGACATCACAGTGATGTCAGATACTCAGAGCAAGGATCTCCATATATGAGCATAAACAGGTGCCATCACAGTGGTGTGGCTGGTTCAGACAGGGATCTCCGTGCCTCTAAAACCAGGGGGCACACTGATTGGTCTAGATCGACCAATCAGTGAACGGGGTGATGGCGAGATGTCTGAAGGTAAAAACAGAGGAGAGATGTCTAGGTCTGTGGTGATGGCTCTTCACCGCGGCTAATGACGTAATGTTGTAGTTTTCTGACTTTAAAAGACTACACTATGATGATGATGATGATGATGATGATGATAAGGCCATAACAGGTACTGTAGTTCTACATTTGTGGTCCTTTATTGTGCAGCTGTTTCATACAGTTATTTTTACATTTGTAAATCTTTTTCAAATCTGTCTTTTGTTTTGAAACCATTTTCATGTATGTGATGTGTGCTGTGTGTGTGTGTGTGTGTGTGTGTGTGTGTGTGTGTGTGTGTGTGTGTGTGTGTGTGTGTGTGTGTGTGTGTGTGTGTGTGTGTGTGTGCGCGCGCGTTCGTGCGTGGCTGCGTGCGTGTGTATTCGAGTGTACCTGGGGACTGTAGCGAGGTAAGCTATGAGTCTACGTAGGTCCTCGGATCGTATTCTGTCATGGTTGCTTCGTGCCGGAAAGGTGAGAACTGGACCTCCTCGTCTGTCTCTACCACCTGGAACCAAATGCCACCATTGAAAGAAACATTCTTAACCAAATCTCACAGTTTCACATTTTACATGCTTTCAGACTGTTGGATTGTTTTGTTTGGGACAAATAAAGGGAGGGACACTGCTTACTCACACTGCTTACTCACACGAACCCCCCCCCCCCTCCCTCCAGTCATGTTCCCTTGCTGACAGAACAAGCGCCCCAGCCAACCTGTAGGAGTTGCTATTGCATCGATAGAACGCCCTGCCATTCTGGCTTCACACCCACAAACACAGTCCATTGTGCTTGTTGAGATGCAGCCTCCACAGTGGTGGGCAGGTACGTTACCCCTGTGCCACACGTACAGTCATGCTAAATACATTATTCTATCCATTTACATTTTCCCATTGTCCCTTCACAGGGTGGGATGAAAGCTGTCTTATTGTACCTGAAAGAAAGGCGACTTTATCTTTGAGGATGGGAAGAACATCAATGGCCTTCATGTCTTCATTGCGATGAAACCCTGAAACAAAGACACACAGAGATGTTAGATTGTGAGTCATAAAATCCTACGTGCACATCACAGATGATGTACACAACGAAACAACAGAGACAATGACCATTATTAGGTAACTACTAGAGAACATGAATAGTAGAGCCAAAGCTCTGAAATATGAAGCCACTGCCACTTACAATTGTATTATTGGGAAATGCTGAAAGTTGAAATACTGCTATGCAAGCTCCCAAACTTTTGTCGTAGGCCTTCAATATGTCCAGTGAAAATATAGACATTATAGAATGCATTGTAAGTGAGCTAAGGTTAAGTCAGCTATAATGCTCAGCTAGACAGCTACTGTATAACTCAAATGAACCAAAGCCAAACCTTTCTCTACTGAAGCCTGGCCTGTCTCCACAACAAAGCTTTTTCTGAAAAGGGCACCATGTGTTTGCCATAATGAAAGTGATACCAAACCAGGTAGCTTGACGAAGCTAGTAACATTTTTTGGCACTGAGCTGATTATCATCAGAGTAGTCAGCCATTGTAAATAATACAGACCCAGTTAAAAACTTCTCTTCTCAAGAGATTTGGAGACAACATTCACAACAACTACTGTACCTACTTAACAACTTGGGGGCCAAACTCGTTCAGTAACGAGATACGGCCACTGGAGGTCGCTGTGCCAAAACTAAGTTGTCTCGTCTCTCAACGAGACAAAGGGTTAACTTTGTTACATGCAGCTGCATCCATCCTGTGTACCCTGTGAGAGACGCTGGTGCATATGTCATAACATGACGCGCACAGAAGCGAAATGGTGTGTCTAGGCTGCATTGTTTGTTTTCACGGCGACACTATAACGCGATGGTCGGCCGCGGTTTGGATTTTAGTTTCGCGAGCGTTTGTAAACAAATGGATTATCTTCCTCAATCGTCAGTGGACACCCACGTGCACATGCACGAAGCTTCCGAGGCTCTTCAAAATAAAGTGTAAGTGAACGGCGGCACCAGCAACAGCTAGAAATGTTAGAAACCTTGGCTTTCAATTGTGTTAACCCTTAAGTTCTGTTCAGATTCACTACACCTTCGTTCTGTTCGGGTCATTTTGACCCGGTGGATATTTGGTTTAAAAAAAACAACACTAATATCAATTTTAACTTAACAAATCATCATGATACATTGACTTTGACTCAATACCAAACAATTCATATGATATATTTGGTAAATGTTTGCATTTCTGCTTTGCTCTATCACATTAAACACTGAAAGAGCTAGGCGTTTTTACTGATTTAGCTGAAATCCATGTAAAAAAAACTACTTCATTTAATACTGGGCAATATTGCTCATGCTTATAGGAAGGGGGGGAGGGTTCGGAATGGGGCTTCGGAAGGGCGGTGTTAGAAGTGGGGGTGACTGTGTGTCTGTGTTTTGGCATAATACTGTGTATTTCTGTGCTTCCGGTCAAAATGACCCGAACAGCACTTAAGGTTCAAAAAATATGAGGGGGGTGTAGCATGGGTGTAGTGCAAAAATATTTTTTTTACATGTTCATCTCAGAAGAATCTTTAAGGCCAGTGAGTTTCAGGTGGAAACATTTTTAACTTCTACCTTTTTTTTCCAAATGAAAATGTAAAACGGGTCAAGATGACCCGAACAGCACTTAAGGGTTAAGATAGGCTTAAATTAAAGGTTGTCTATTACCGTTGAAAACAGACACAACCCTGTAGGGTGGCTGTAGCTGAGTGGGTAGAGACTAGAGAGGCTATCTGTGAGGGAATCAGAAGATCACTAGTTTGACCCAGTCTACATGTTGAAGTGTGTAGGCCTACCTGAGCAAGACACAAGCTCCCCATGTGTTCACCTAAACGATCTGAGCATATGGTTAAATTCAGTAAAGTAATTTTCCCTTCTCCCGGGGACCAGTAAAAACTCACTTTCTGTTTCTAATAAAACACAGATTACTTATCTATTTAATCTTTCCGGTCTGTTGTCATTATAAGAACTCAGAAGGAGAAAAGGCTACTTTTCCAAAAAATGTCTTAGATTCTATACATACTATAGCATGGTCTGCAGTGAGCAGTACGCTTGAAAATGAGGGATTAACAATACTGAAACAGATCATCCCATTTCTTTCACTTATATATAGACAGAATTAAATTACATTAAACAATCATTTATTCAACCCTTAATCAAAATGACACCATTACTGGAACAAAGTGGGAATTGCTATCATAAGAAGTACAAAATAGTATTAATTATTATTAGCAGAGAATAATTACAGACATTCATTATTTTCCATCCAACTAAAAATAACTGCAATATTAGGCTAAATCAATGACTTTAAGAATGTCAAAGGGTGGGCTACTGTGCATTAAGGTAGCACATTAACTGTCTATAAACCATTACATCAACACTAAAAGCATCAATCAATATTACAATGTTGTGGACAGGCAATAATATTGATCATTGTTCATCATACTATAGCCGTGTAGTGTGCTGCAGTGGTTCTCAACGTGAGGTCCAGCGATTTACGATATTATCGCGATAATCAAAATCCATTATCGTGGGGCGGAACATTTGCCAAAAAATAGCAGATCTACAAGCTCACAAGCTTGTAGATCGGCAATGTTTTGGCAAATACATTTGATAGAGAGTGAAAAAAAGACAATTATGTAGTACATTTGACCAATTATAGGGTTTAAATGGTACCGGATATGCAGCTCGGCAAATAAAAGGTGAATTGATCCCAGTGCATGACGGAGGACGATATCACGATAAACGATTTTGTGAGTGTTTTTTATCACGATAAACGATAATATCGCTTATCGTCCCATCCCTAGTCTGCTGGTGATAACTCTTTCCCCCTGCCTCCTCACCAAAAGCTCCATAGTTACAGTAATACTAAGGAACACCATGGAACAACAGGCACACTTCCTCTCACACGCACGCACGCACGCACGCACGCACGCACGCACGCACGCACACACGCACACACACACACACACACACACACACACACACACACAGCAGCATCACGGCAGTCACACAACAAACCAGGACAAGCCCAAGATATCCTGAGAGAGCTGGGAATCATAAAGGATATGCTGACTGAGTGATGATTTGTGCAGGAAATCATAAAAATGGATACTGATACTAGTGTTCAATGACTTGCTCTTTTTATATTGCTGAATATTATGAAACAATAGTCAATAAAGGGGACAAAAAATAATGAAAGACAAAAATGTTAAACAGATAATGTCATAGTTAGTGGACATTAAATATTAGCCAATAACCATGATACTAATCTGTCAGGTCATTATACAACACAACAGCAGCAAAGTACAGTAAGTGAAAAATGGGCGATAGGGAGAACTAAAAGAGAGAGAGAGAGAGAGAGAGAGAGAGAGAGAGAGAGAGAGAGAGAGAGAGAGAGAGCTGTCGAGACTGATGTGAGAGAACTGTAAGGGAGGGAGAGGAGGATGGTGCTCTCTCTCTGCAGAATGCAGTTAGAGGGTGATGTCATTGGATACCCCTTATTTACATCAGGTAGCAACACTAGGGTAA